>NC_039246.1:26018757-26087070 GCF_003368295.1 Carassius auratus | reverse complement strand
AAGAGCGGGAAGAAAACGTCAAGGCAGATGTGTTCCATGCCTACTTGTCCTTACTCAAGCAAACACGCCCTGCCCAGAGCTGGCTCTGTGACCCGGATGCCATGGAACAGGGAGAAACCCCTCTTACAATGCTTCAAATTCAGGTAAATTCAGGAAAGTGGTTTTTTTTTTTTTTTTTTAAAATCTACTACATTACAATCTACTGTGAAGAGTATGGCGGTTTATTTCTAAGGGTGATTAATTGTGTGTCTTTACAGGTGTCCATGATTGTAAAAGCACTGCACAAACAGATGAAGGAGAAAAGTATTAAGACCCGGCAGTGCTGCTTCAACATGTTGACAGAACTAGTAAACGTGCTGCCAGGTGCCCTGGCGCAGCATATTCCTGTACTCATCCCAGGTATGTGCCTCAGGCAAGCTATTACACGTTAAAGAGAGTAGAGTCATTCCTTCCATGATCATAGGCTTAAATCAGCATTTATAAAACCTCTATAGGGTAAACCTTGAAATGAAATTTTTTTTCAGCAGTTCCTTTTTTAGTATTTGGACTGACGTTTGTTAATTTTGTTCCATCTAGGTATCATATTTTCTCTCAACGATAAGTCAAGCTCTTCAAATCTGAAGATAGATGCCCTGTCTTGCTTGTATGTGATCCTGTGCAACCATCAGCCTCAAGTCTTCCACCCCATGTTCAGGCGATAGTGCCTCCTGTTGTTGCTTGTGTGGGTGATCCCTTTTATAAGATCACTTCTGAAGCACTGCTGGTCACCCAGCAGTTGGTCAAAGTCATTAGGCCCCTCGATCAAACAGATGCTTTTGATGCGTCGCCCTATATCGCTGATCTTTTTGCTTGCACCATTAAAAGGCTGAAGGCAGCAGATATCGACCAGGAAGTCAAGGAGCGAGCTATTTCTTGTACAGGGCAAATTATCTGCAACCTTGGTGATAGTCTTGGTGCGGACCTACCAGGCACTCTCCACATCTTCCTAGAGCGACTGAAGAATGAGATAACAAGGCTGACCACTGTCAAAGCTCTCACACTCATTGCAGGGTCACCGCTAAAGATCAACCTGAGGCCCATTTTGGGTGAGGCTGTTCCCATCCTTGCCTCCTTCCTACGCAAGAACCAGCGAGCGTTGAAACTAAGCACACTGGCTGCACTGGACATTCTGGTTAAGAATTACAGTGATAGTGTAACACCGGCCATGATTGACGCTGTACTGGCCGAGCTGCCACCTCTTATCAATGAAAGCGATATGCATGTCTCGCAGATGGCTATCAGCTTCCTCACCACACTTGCACGAGTCCACCCTGACTCGTTGTCTAAGATAAGTGGGTCTATTTTGGCTGAACTCATAGCTTTGGTTCGTTCGCCGTTGCTGCAAGGTGGCGCTCTTAGCGCCATGCTGGAATTCTTCCAGGCTCTTGTAGCAACGGGAACTGCCAGCTTGGGCTACATGGATTTGCTACGTATGCTAACAGGTCCTGTATATGCCCAGAGTGCAGCGCTCACCCATAAGCAATCCTACTACTCCATTGCAAAGTGTGTGGCAGCTCTTACACGAGCTTGTCCTAAAGAGGGCCCCTGCAGTGGTGGGACAGTTCATTCAAGACGTGAAGAACTCACGCTCCACTGACTCCATCCGATTGCTGGCTCTGCTGTCCCTTGGAGAGGTCGGCCACCATGTTGATCTGAGCGGTCAGCCTGAACTGAAAACGGTCATTCTGGATGCCTTCTCCTCAGCCAGTGAAGAGGTCAAATCAGCAGCTTCATACGCGTTAGGCAGCATCAGTGTGGGGGAATCTCCCGGAGTACCTGCCCTTTGTCCTTCAAGAGATCTCTGGCCAACCCAAGCGACAGTACCTGCTGTTGCACTCTCTCAAGGAAATCATCAGCTCTGCTTCGGTGGCAGGGCTTAAACCGTATGTTGAAAATGTGTGGGCACTGTTGCTTAAACACTGCGAGTGTACAGAAGAGGGAACAAGGAACGTGGTAGCTGAATGTCTGGGAAAGTTAACACTCATCGACCCCAGAGACCCTTCTACCCAGGCTAAAAGGCTATCTCTTGTCAGGTGATTGTCTCTTAACTCTGCCTGTAAAATCTATATCAAAATACTTAAAATTTAGTTTTATGAAGTTTTTATACTTTATCAAAGTCTCTTTTTTTGTCATAAATTGTTTCTAATAAATCTTTAATAAAAATAAAGGATTTTGATGGAAGTGTTCTTTTTCTCTGCAGGATCATCTTATGCCAGGAGCTCTGTAGTCACAGCTGTTAAATTCACAATTTCTGATCACCCACAGACAATTGACCCTCTTCTTAAAAACTGCATAGGCAAGTGCTATTATCAGTTGGTTTTCTCCTTGGGAAATACATTCTTTTTACTTTTACTCTTTATGTACGGACTTGCATCATTTAAGAATTTAAATCAAGAATTTAAATCAAATCAAGAATTTAAATCAAAATGTATCAAGAATACATTTTAGAACTGGTTTTAATTGTCTTTTCTTTTTTTTCTTTTTAATACTTCTAGGTGATTTCTTGAAAACATTGGAAGATCCAGACCTCAATGTACGAAGAGTGGCTCTCGTTACCTTCAACTCTGCAGCTCATAATAAACCTTCTCTTATTCGAGACCTGTTAGATACAGTTCTCCCTCATTTGTACAATGAGACCAAAGTGCGCAAGGATTTAATCAGAGAGGTATTCTCCCCTTTGTCCTCAGCCTTTTGCTTTGCTGTCTCTTTTACACCTCAAAGCTCAATGACACCTGCCTCTTTCTAGGTTGAGATGGGTCCATTCAAACACACCGTAGACGATGGTCTGGACATCCGGAAGGCTGCATTTGAATGCATGTACACTCTATTAGACAGTTGCCTTGATAGACTTGACATCTTTGAATTCTTAAACCATGTTGAGGATGGACTCAAGGACCATTACGATATCAAGGTAAGTCATCAGACTCGACTCCATGAATCTTTCATGAGACGCAGGCTTTTTTGCCATGAAGATCATTTAGCGACCACAGAAGATGAAAGAGTGAATTGATTAACAAAGATTCAGTGTGCAGTCATCAAAGGCATAAATGCATAATGCATTCACAACAGACGTGGTCCAACTTTATTTTAAATGTACCTATCAGGTGTACTTGCATCATAATGAAGCGGAAACATTAACTACAGTTTTAGTATAATTGAGTGCTTTGTGCTAGAAAATATGTGGATTTAAATGTTTCAGTTGTTTACCTACACACTTTAATCCGGAATTGTCATAAATAGTCATTTCATAGCAATCCCATGGCTATTTTATTGTTGCAAGGAACTTCAGTGGGACCAAAAGTATGCGCATAGACTCATGAATCACAAAGGTTTATAGTTATTTTTGTTCTGTTAATGTGTTTACAGATGCTGACTTTCCTCATGCTGGCAAGATTATCTAGTCTGTGTCCCAGTGCAGTGTTACAGAGGTTGGACAGACTTGTAGAGCGCTAAGGGCAACATGCACCACAAAGGTAAGCAAAATGTTAAGCGGTGGTGGAAATCTAAATTGAGCTGCTTCTAGCAGTTAGCACATAAGCTCAAAAGTCTCTGGTTTCCATAGGGGCATAAATTTGAATTCAGATTGACTTGTTTTACCAATCCTGTTCCCCATTTTTCTCATGAAATAGGGATGCCAATCCATTTGTCAAAAACTGTGAGTCGTTTGATTTGTAATTATATTCTTTCTCAGGTAAAAGCCAACTCTGTAAAGCAGGAGTTTGAGAAGCAGGACGAGCTCAAACGATCTGCCATGCGGGCCGTAGTGGCCTTGCTAACCATCCCAGAGGCCGAGAAGAGCCCCCTAATGAGCGAGTTCCAATCTCAGATAAGCTCCAACCCTGAGCTGGCCGCCATCTTTGACAGCCATCCAGAGGGACTCCTCCAGCGCCAACATGGAATCCATGGACACCAGTTAAATGTCTAAGACAGCATACCCATTACCATCGCTCCCAACAAAATCCACAAAGAAAACCAACCCTGGGGGACCCTTATATTGTTCCATGCGTGGCACTAAATCAAAAAAATAGGAGGAAAACCAAATCTAAAGTTAAGAAAAGAAGAAAAAAAAGAAAAACGAATGAATGAAAAGACAGACATTGATTCTCTTAAGCTTCAAAGCTTATCACTTCTTTGTTTTCTATTAACAACAGGAAATCGCTTCAGTTGTTCATTGTTCTCCATTCTTCATTTAGTTTTATTTTTCCTTGTTCATTTTCATCATTTCTGAGGTTCTGTAGATACCTCAACTCACAGGGACGCGGGGGGACTTGCTAGGTTACCTGAAAATGAATTGACCACAGTATTTGTGTTATCATGGGAGATTCGTTCTTTACATTCAAGTATGCTGACGACTTACATCGGGATCTACGGGGTAAAGGATAGCACTCAGTGAGTTTGAATCATTTCAGGACCATGTTTTTTTTCTGTCATGTTTCTTATCAAACAGGTTTTATTAGGTTTTTGTACGATTCGAATGTCATCTCTCCTCTTTTTACTGTTGACAACTTAAGTACAGAGCGAGACAAGTCTTAGAAATATTATCCTGAAGAGAGTGACTGCTTATTTTTCCTTCACTGCATTTCATTACATTCCCACTGTCTGCAGAATTGCGAGTCATCAGCATGTGTCACACATCCAGAGAAATGAGCATTTAGCTGCACAGGTTTTGCATAATATTTTTCTTTTTCTATTTTATGCCCGTTTTGTTTGGCTCCAGCATATAGAGGTTAAATATGACATCAAACATTGTTATGAGAAAATATTGCCCTGTATGGAACGCACATATGTGAATAAAAAGAGTGGAGAATATTCTCTCAGGTGCTCGGCTGTATTCTAAAATCATAAGGGTGTAGTTCTCGCTGTTTAGATCCACTATTATGCTGCCTCGTTTCAACTACTCACCTGTAAAACTGGTTGGGAATATAATTTTTTTTCTCCAATAGAACTCATTTTATTTACAACAATAATTTACTATGTTTAGTGTACAGATATCTTTTTAGGGATATCTGTATTTTGGGGAAAGGAACACCATCATAGACCTCAACATATAGCTGACCAATGGGTGATTGAAGTTGAAATCTGATGCCCTGGAATCCACAGTGTGTAGAATACACTCTTGTGTAGTCATGTACGCACCACGGTCTACATCCATTGAAGTATGACAATATGGCAATGTTCCTCTGTAAGAAATCAATAAAAGGTCCATTGCTGTCTGCATTCAAATGTCATTTTATGGTCCTTCAAGTTCAGTTTGAACCATCATATTGGCTGATGCATATTGTGCAGAAAGATTACAGCAGCTGGATGAAATCGCCGGTCCCAA
This sequence comes from Carassius auratus, assembly GCF_003368295.1. Lineage (NCBI taxonomy): Eukaryota > Metazoa > Chordata > Actinopteri > Cypriniformes > Cyprinidae > Carassius > Carassius auratus. Next base: position 26,081,708 of record NC_039246.1, on the reverse strand, counting down.
TTTTCTTTGACTTTATATGTTTCCTGCAAGTGAGGCCGTACTGGTTCTGTAAGTCCATCTGGAACCGTAGGTTGTTACAGTGAACACTTCTGAAGAACAACTACTCTGGATTTGTTAAAGGTTAGTATGTTAGTATCTCTGTTTTGTTTGAGGCTCTTTGTTCTTCATCTAGATTTCATTTAAGTTGTCTGAAATAATATATTTGGATGCAGATTCTGATCCAAAATCCATACACATTTTCCATTATCTTTCAGTGTTTTATGTACAGCTGTTCTTGGAGACTGCCGCTCCGTTATCTGAATTCATTGGCCAGAATAATCTGAAGAATGGAGCAGATTGTTCTGCAAGACTGGTTGTAATGCAGAACCATCAAATAGAGCGCATCTTGGAAACGGTTTTGCTTGAGTCAGAGTTTGATATTTCAATCAGCTAAGAATTGGTGTTTTGTTTTCAGGAACGAGCAGTTGTAAAGTTGTTAACGTGACTTTTATTTCGCTTAATGTGTTCCTGGTTGTAGTTGATTCATCAGCACAAGTTAGGGTAACTTTGTTTTTATTACTTGAGGCATTCAAACTTTAACTTGGAAAGCAAGCCAGAATTTATTTTATGATTAATGACAACGTGAGGACCTGGTAAGCTTTTGACATCTTTCCATGTTCAGTCCAGTCAAGCAAAAATGCAAAGGTCATCGACTACTCATGCATGTTGAACAATTTATTTTTATAAGCTCACAAAAACTTTCAAATATCAGACAAACAGGCTCATCTCAGAGTAGAAGAGATCTGAACCAGGTTTTAATTCGCTTCTACTAGGCTGCTGGAAGCATGAAAATACATTAGCAGTTGGTTGCTTAAATGAACCCACTCCCAATTTGCACGCTAATGAGTCATGCAAATGCTTTTAAAGGCCTACTAACAGTGGCCTGATTTGCATCAGAGGTGTGAGGGCTAATGCACTGGCATGATCATTCGCTCATAAGGACAGATGTAGGGCATCATCGTCGCTTCACAAGAGGTGTCCTCCATGTTAAAGCGAATTTAGCTATTTCCACAAGTATACCATGCAATTTTATATTGTAAAAAGTCAACATTTCAACCAAAGCTTTCTTTAAAAAAAAAAAAAAACTATAAGAAGCCTATGGCACACAGCCCCCCTTCCAAACTGTGATAATATTATTGTAAGCAAGCCAAAAAAAAAAAAAAAAAAGGGGGCTAATCGTCATTATAGATGAAATGTGTTTTGTAATAATGACGAAGTGTTTGTCTGCACTGCCCTATGGGAGATCGCAGCAGGAGGCCATGAAAAGCACACTGCAGATTAATGCTTGCCTACTGGTGACAGATCCTCCATGGCCTGCTGAGCAGCTGCTTGTAGCTTCCTTAAAGCCTGAAGCTTAATGTTTCACCTCTAAGCCGGATTTAAACAATGCAAGGAGACCTCACCCCCTAAAGGGGAATATAACTCATATCATCTCACTAATGACGCTTACACTAGCTACATGCCAGAGTAAAGTCTCTGCACTGACAAATGTATGTATTTTAAGGCAGTTTCTCAGAACTGGAGCACGATTATGGAGTGCTTGTTGATTTAAGTTGGATGAAAGGTTTTTAGGGCATGTCATGAGCTCATTCTGTGGCAAGGTAACCATGTTGTATAAAATGTAAAAAACACCTGTTTTATTTTGAGTCAAGGTTTGTTTTGTTTGCTTTGGTTTTGATATTAATGGCCACTTTGCAAATCATTTAACAAAAAAGGGTTGTTCTCAACTCTGTAGGGTCCCAGGACACAACCACCCAATCAGCAGCTGAGTGCTTTGTTGTCTTGGATTTTGACTGGTCTGTTAAGGTGGTCATGGTAATGTCCTGATTTCAGAAGTTTGGATTGTCCTCAGTATGAGGCGGCAGCCAGCCTTTCCACTGAGTGGTCTTGTTGATATTCTGCATGCCCGTGGTAAGTTTTACAAGGTTTATCTTTATCAGATATTTTCCCAAATCATCCTGACATCAAAACAGGATATGTGGCTTACTCTAAAATTATTTTGTTGCATTTCAAGAACTTATGCTCAGTTGAGAACTGTAAGGTGTGCAGTAAACAGTGTGCATATTACTACAAAATAATATTGTTTCTTATGTTGTTGGCTGCAAGGCCAGAATACACTAGTTTCTATAGTTTCAATGGTTAATTGTCTTTAATCTGGTACTGACAAATCTCAGATGGAGAATGAGGAAATTTGAGGTTTATGTGGAGGGAAAATGGCAGGCAACAAACACTCTTTATATTTCATGGTAGATTGTTTGTTTGATTAATATCTGAAAGCATGAGATTGATTTAAAACAATCCTGATGTATGAATTCTCTCCACTGTGGCTGAAAATATATTTTCAGTGCACATGCATTGGATTTATGCAATGAAACACCTATTTATATGTTAATGGACTTCTTGAAGACGAATGGAATTCCTGAAATCCTGTTGGGTGAAGATAAGAGGGGAATTATTGCTCAAGAATAACTTTAATTAAACAATTATTTATAGGAGGGAGAGGTTTAGTAATATTAATCTAAGTTTATTTGGTAATTATGAATCTTTTTTGGATCTTTGTTTTTCTGTTTTCAGGGATCTAACATCTTGTTCTCTTTGAGGGTAAATAAGAATCAAGATGGGCTTTTCTGGCAAAGGCTTTCCTATGGATGCAAATGGAGACTGGTAATATTTTCTGTGTTGTTAATATGAAACAGTAATGTAAATCTTTAAAAAATAATGTGTTTATGATAATGGTTGCACTTTATTTTAATGTACGTGTACTTATAGTGTACTTACAGTGTATTTATCTACAAAAGTTCTGGTAATACAAGGTAACTACATGGGTTAGGGTTAGGTTTAGGGGTAGGTTCAGGGTTAGTACCTAGTTATTACATAATTATTTTAATTACTATAATAAGTACCTAGTATGTACATGGGGAACAGGACTGTAAAATAAAGTGCTACCATGATAATAATATGTTGGGATACATTCCGTGTATGGTTACAGAAGCCTTTAGTATGGCAAGAACAAGCAATAAACATTTATAGCTAACATCAGTTGAAGACACTTGTAATGTAAATGTATTTAATCTTATCACTTGCTCTGTTAACAGGCCCTCCAAAAAAATCAAGAAACACAGAAGTCGTGATGTTTCACCTGTACCATCGCATTTCTCAGAACCAGCCTCATTCCTTCAACACAGGGTAAAACTGCAGAATCAATAAGACTACTGATCATTAAATTTTATATAAGTAGTTATATAATAGGTGGGATAATGTCGCCCTTGGTACATAATGAACCTATACACCTTGTCATGATTTATTTTGCCATAATGACTGGCTAACTGTACATTCACACATTATATGGCAGCTAGAACATCCCATGGATGTATGCACCAACTCTGCTTGTTTTGCATAGGATGTAATTGCCAGCCTTCCGTGTCTCCCTGGTGTAAAGCGGCAACTCAGGGATGAAGAAGATGATGATGATGTACGAAGTCTTAAGAGCTTGCCAGCAGTAATGACTGGAAAAACCCTCCAACCCAGAGACAAGAGGTCATACAGACATTCTGAGAATCACAAGATATCTGGTTTACCCCCTCTCATAAGCACCAGGTAGGCCTACTAAATACACACTTTTTTATAACTGGCTCCCATCATAAGCAGTGTTTTAGCTTCAATATATTTTCATTTAATCACCCTCAATTTCTAAATCTGAACTATTCCTGTAATGCTAACACCACTAATTTTCAGTATTCAATGATATTCTCAGTGCTGGTGTAAATGTATGATTACCAGGTGCAGTTTGATTGTGAAAGGCACTGGATGCAAAACTGTCCCCAAACTCCCACCAATCACCAAATCCTGGAATACTTGGAAGGAAATAGACCCCCCAAGACCACCTTGTAGGTCTGGATGCAGGTAATGCCACATTTGTTCCTTAAAAAGCTAGCTTATGCAAGTACATTTTATTAAAAAAAAAATGTAAGTCACGCTGGACTTCTAGATCATAGATCAAATCAACCATCTACTGACTGGCCTAAACCCTGATGATAAGACTTGGCTGCAGAATTCAGTGCCCTTAGCTTTTTGGCTGAAGGAATGTTAAGTTCTTTCATACTTGAGTATGAAAGGAGTAGGCAGGAGGTTCTTTTTTTGCATGGTTTGACTTCGTTCTGCATTTAGGGCGCTGTTAAATTCACAGAACAAAAATGAAAAGGCACAGTCGATATCTTGCCCGGCAGATATGTGAGGAGTCATTTTCTGCTTATTAATGATTTAAAGCCTGGTTAGTCTCGGCGTCACATGCATGGGAAAGTATTTTTCTGCTTTCCTCATTTATTTGAGGCTGTGAGGTGTGAGGGAGAGAGAACAGAGTTTAGCGCTGAGAACTGCGAGGGAGAGAGAGGGCATGTAGATTTCTATTCACTTACTATCAGCCCCCACAGTTGGGCTAATAAACTGAAATGAAAGTGTCCCAATAAACTGGAATTGCGCAGTGCAACCAACAGCACAGTCAGGTCTGCTTGTAAAGTGCAGAGAGTGTGTGCAAATGATTCACTTTGGTAGATACAGAACTTATGTGATTTAAGAGCAATGAAATCCAGATATATACAGTATTGTTCAAAATAATAGCAGTACAATGTGACTAACCAGAATAATCAAGGTTTTTAGTATATTTTTTATTGCTACGTGGCAAACAAGTTACCAGTAGGTTCAGTAGATTGTCAGAAAACAAACAAGACCCAGCATTCATGATATGCACGCTCTTAAGGCTGTGCAATTGGGCAATTAGTTGAAAGGGGTGTGTTCAAAAAAAAATAGCAGTGTCTACCTTTGACTGTACAAACTCAAAACTATTTTGTACAAACATTTTTTTTTTTTTTCTGGGATTTAGCAATCCTGTGAATCACTAAACTAATATTTAGTTGTATGACCACAGTTTTTTAAAACTGATTGACATCTGTGTGGCATGGAGTCAACCAACTTGTGGCACCTCTCAGCTGTTATTCCACTCCATGATTCTTTAACAACATTCCACAATTCATTCACATTTCTTGGTTTTGCTTCAGAAACAGCATTTTTGATATCACCCCACAAGTTCTCAATTGGATTAAGGTCTGGAGATTGGGCTGGCCACTCCATAACATTAATTTTGTTGGTTTGGAACCAAGACTTTGCCCGTTTACTAGTGTGTTTTGGGTCATTGTCTTGTTGAAACAACCATTTCAAGGGCATGTCCTCTTCAGCATAGGGCAACATGACCTCTTCAAGTATTTTAACATATGCAAACTGATCCATGATCCCTGGTATGCGATAAATAGGCCCAACACCATAGTAGGAGAAACATGCCCATATCATGATGCTTGCACCTCCATGCTTCACTGTCTTCACTGTGTACTGTGGCTTGAATTCAGAGTTTGGGGGTCGTCTCACAAACTGCCTGTGGCCCTTGGACCCAAAAAGAACAATTTTACTCTCATCAGTCCACAAAATGTTCCTCCATTTCTCTTTAGGCCAGTTGATGTGTTCTTTGGCAAATTGTAACCTCTTCTGCACATGCCTTTTTTTTAACAGAGGGACTTTGCGGGGGATTCTTGAAAATAGATTAGCTTCACACAGACGTCTTCTAACTGTCACAGTACTTACAGGTAACTCCAGACTGTCTTTGATCATCCTGGAGGTGATCATTGGCTGAGCCTTTGCCATTCTGGTTATTCTTCTATCCATTTTGATGGTTGTCTTCCGTTTTCTTCCACGTCTCTCTGGTTTTGCTCTCCATTTTAAGGCATTGGAGATCATTTTAGCTGAACAGCCTATCATTTTTTGCACCTCTTTATAGGTTTTCCCCTCTCTAATCAACTTTTTAATCAAAGTACGCTGTTCTTCTGAACAATGTCTTGAACGACCCATTTTCCTCAGCTTTCAAATGCATGTTCAACAAGTGTTGGCTTCATCCTTAAATAGGGGCCACCTGATTCACACCTGTTTCTTCACAAAATTGATGACCTCAGTGATTGAATGCCACACTGCTATTTTTTTTGAACACACCCCTTTCAACTAATTCAACTAATTGCCCAATTGCACAGCCTTAAGAGCGTGCATATCATGAATGCTGGGTCTCATTTGTTTTCTGAGAATCTACTGAACCTACTGGTAACTTGTTTGCCACGTAGCAATAAAAAAATATACGAAAAACCTTGATTATTCTGGTTAGTCACATTGTACTGCTATTATTTTGAACAATACTGTATGCGCTTGCAATGAGTTTCAGATGTCTCTGCTTGCCAGGACCAATGCTAATGAATACAGTTTGTAACCGAAATGGTAATTGGATATTAATGTGATTGAAAACCTGATAATCTTTGCTGTACTAGAACATTCTGTGGCCAACTATGCAGACAAGGCTTGGAAATATATAGTGATATTATAGTGATATCTTTTCGGGGGAAAAAAACAGAAAGCTTTAGCCAAATAAATATGTAATAAATCATTCTGGACCATTTTCATTGATTTCCTATTGACTCTATAGACTTTTTTGTTTAGACTTGTTTGTGTAATAGATTAGTGTTGCTTGCATCTGACCCAAGTTTCCCACATTTATACTAAAAAGGCCAACTCTCCCTTAGGTGGTCTGTTTATAAGACATAAGACATTAAATATAATAGGGGTTTTCAGACAAAAATCTCTTTGCTAATAAAGTAATAGCAACTGAGCAACTCAATTTGACGTATCATTCTTTTTTTGTAGAACACTATAAACAATTACTTCATGAAACATAGTTAAAGTTTGCAAGAAACCAAGCAAGCATCACTAATTATATCAAAGTGTGCATGCTTGTTAATTTTAAGCAAATAAAAGATTATGGTATTTAAATGTCTAATCATTCTTATTCTTTTATGAAAAAGGCCCGACAAAATGGAATTCAGTTCAGCTAAACCTGTTCATGCATTAATGCATCCAAAAATTGTACCTGCCGGGCAGACGTCTCTCTCTTTCAAGGCGCAAGGAAATGGGCCCTGCTTGCTTCCTGCCAAAGCCTCTGGAGTGTCCCTGAGATCTCGACTCACTTTCCAAAGTCCTGTAGTGCAGGCAGTGTACCCTATCAGTCCTGACACCATGCAACAGATGAGGCAGACTGACAGAGCGTGCCAGCCCCTGAGGTCTGTGCTGAAAAAAGCACCAAACGGTGGAGTATTTGACTGGCCAATGGCGGCCCACCTGCTGGAGCCATTTTCTGGGTTCCAGGAGCATCTGTGCCGCCAGATCCTACATTCTCCACTGCCTTATCTTGCAGCTCTGCCACAGGTCCACTTTCCTTGTCTCCAGGACCAGGTTGATCTGTTGCCTACACCCAGGGGCCCATATGGTTCCCTGATGGAACGCACCGTGGAGCTGTGCAACTCCCAAGGACAGAAGCTTCCCAAAATCACCATGACTTGCCCAACGCCTTCTCCAAAATACCTGTGCCGCACGGAATTTCGGCATGCGGCTTAAAGGAACAACCAAGATGGATGCAGAGTAATCTGTCATACTTAATGGGGCTTTAGTGCTGCTCAGTGCAGTTCAAAGTTAATATTGCTCCGTGCACAAAGGATTGCAAAAAGATCACCAAAGTTCACCAAGATCACCAATTCATTTTGTTTAGAGGCAATAAAGCCAAAACAGACATTTTCCTGATTGCTCAGAGATTATTAGACTCACGGTCATAATGTACTCCTGTGCACAACTCAAGTTATTGCTGTATAACCAGTCATCTTTCTTCTGGTTGCCATGAAAGCCCTAAGGATCATTAACCTGTAGGAACCGGACCCTGGGGGCTGACCTGTTCTGCAGGTACAGGAAGTGCCCCTGAGGAGCATTATAAAGTCATGCCGGACAATTTCCTGGGTGTGAAGATCCTGGGGTAGGAATCATATTTCTGTCTTACTGAGGAGGAATGTAATCATTTTTTCTGCCCTCCACTTAGTTTCCAGGGCCTTTCTTTTTTAAATCAATACTATTTTCTCAGTTGAGGAGAATCTACAGTGTGATGGGGGGCCAAGGGCAATTTTTAAAGTTCCATCATATAATCTTCTATAGTATCTGCCATGTTTTGGTACAAGAATGTATATTTGTGTGTATATGTACATGTGTATTTGCTAGAAGTACCATTAATAGACCTTTGATAGAGTAATATTGACTTATTCAAAGAAGTCACCCTCATTACATCACCTACTGTAGCAGTGGTTGGGGATTATTACAAACTCCAGTACTGGTTCCAAATATTTAAGTGAATCTTTCAGGAGCAGAATGTGTTTAAAGCAATATAATACATTACATTTAAAGTTACATTATAAAAATGAATTATTTTAAATAGATTAGTTGTCAGGAGATTCATGTTCATTGCACATTTGATCTGAAGTGCTACCATTGCTCCCAACATCGTTGCCATGAGGGAAACTTGTATAAAAACAAAGCAATCCGTTTGTTTTGAAAATTTGTTTATAGTGAATTGATCTTGAATTAATCTTTCGAAGATTAGAAGAAAATTTAAATGAGGATATGTTGAATATTTGTCATTGCTTTAGTGAATTTGCATTCTAAAGACATTTTGTTACACTTGCTCTTTCCCCAACCCTTCAATTATTTACCATATATAAAGCTTTTTTATTTGACCTAGCACTGTGTTGTCGTGCAGAAATAAAACACATATTTATGTTAATTTAAAAAACTCATTAATAATGCTGTTGTAAATTTGAATTAGATTCTATTGAAATATGTTTGCATTCCCCCATCCTCGTTGTCAGCCCAGGGGTGGGCCACGATCCTGATTGGGAGGGGACCAGGCCGTCCTGTGAAGCCGAGTGTCTCACAGCGCTGTTGAATTCCAGGTGCACAGTCTGGAACGGAGAGGCAAGAATGTCTATGACCTCCACTTCTACTTCAGCAATGAGGTCGGAGCAGAAATGTCACATTTTTCATTCTTTAGTTAAAGCGCACAAAATAGAGTGGCACGGAAGTGTCATGAGGTGAGGAAAAGGACTTTGAAGTGCTTTTACCAACTTTTCTTTACAGTGAGTCATGCAGGAACATTTGGTTTTCCAGTAGTAAGCAAACATGTCCAAATCTAGGTCTAGTGGCCCAGGCTTAGCTTCATTGCTGAGCCTGTGTGTGTGTGTGTGTGTGTGTGTGTGTGTGTGTGTGTGTGTGCGTGTGTGTGTGCGTGTGTGTGCGTGTGTGCGTGTGTGTGTGTGTGTGTGTGTGTGTGTGTGTGTGTGTGTGTAAGCGAGCATGTGGCCTGTTTCTCAAGTCTCTTATTCTCCTGCTGTGCTTGTGTATGGGAGTAACAGCTTCCTGGTTTCACGCTCCGATTATCTGGTCAGACATTACCCATGGCTCCGTCCCCCCCACAGCCTTGCCCTGGTATTGGCTGACCTTTTTCTCTCCAAATGACAGGCATTCTTCTCATTCCTAATGGGAATAATGGCAAACGGGCCCCACACTGAACACACTGACCCATAGATTATTATAAGCTGGTACAATAATAACAACACTTTCTAGGGGGAATCTCTAAGCAAATATATTAAGTCTACTTAAGTTGGAAAGTCTCACTAGGGGAAAATATGAATAAATACATAAACCAGTTAGTAACCATGTACTGGAATAGATTTGCCACTAGAGGGCGTAACAAGCCTTTTCCTGGCAAACCTCAATGGTTATATTGTGCACTGTTACTTGTTAACCACAATTGATGAGAATAATTATTGTAATTAATTAGAAGATGAAAAAATATTCTATAGCATCAGAACAACTCCTTTGCATAATTACTAATCAAGTATATGATTAAAAAATCAGAAGTGCTATTGTGCCTGAGACAAATTCTTACATTTCAAGTTGCTGTCTCTGATTTCATAACTCTTTAATTTCAAGAGTAATTGGTTACACTTAATAATTAACAGTAGTTGTTTTAGGTATCCTGAATATTTGTACAATTACCATTTTATAGCATTTCTTAATCTAGGTTAATTTATAAATATACTGTTCTTTGTTAATTCATAAAAGTTTAATGTTAAATTATAAACAACTTGTATTAGTATATGTAGAAATTAATATTAACTTTAACTAAAATTTACAATACTTTTAAACAATTATGACACCTAATGCATGAATTTAACTTATAGAAGGAGTGACTTACATCTACAGTAGTTTTAACAAAGCAGCTTTGCAATATTGAATAGTTCATTAACTATCAATAATTACTACTTTGGGCTACAGTTTAAGGATTGTCGATACAGATAAGATAATGTCAATAACAGACATTGGATTAACCTATTCTTTAACCTTTTTTTCCTCTAAATTTCAAAATACTTTGATAAGAACATTAACTAATCGGTGTCTTTGATCTTTGTTCAGCTGTAAGAAAAACTGCGTCTGATGAGCATTAAACAACCCTGATAAATAAGCCCTTATTTAGGACTCGACCCAAGAGACGATTATCCATGCCTGTTACTTCTGACGCAAACGACAGCTTGCTTCAATAGATTCAGATAAGCTACATGAAAGTGCACACAAAACATAAAAGGGAAGGACAAACAAAAGTCTTTAGATAGAGTTAAATGGTTATATTAAGATAATGCTTATGGATGGGAAGCACAAAGGAATAGGAGGAGAAGGAAGTTAATCCAAACAGACTAGTGGTCATTTAATGATCATTTATGAATGTGTATTTCTTATGAAAAACAGTTATATCAAAATTAGCTAAATCTGGTAAATTGCCACAAACTTTCTACGTTACTTTTTTTCCTCAAAGTTATTTAATGTTTTCCTATTGTTTACTATTAATAGTAAATTTCTTTATTGAGCTTTATTGTGTTTTATATAATTGCTGTTGGGATTCATAAAGCCAAAAATCCACTCAAGTCAAGAGCATCTAAAACCAGTTTACCCATGGTAAAACCACTGTTAGTGGCTTATATTTGTATTGAATGGATGATGTGAGCGAATGATAAAATAGTAAAATCCCTCTGGTTTGTTACTGTGAAAAAGAAACAAATATGGGCAACAGCTGCAGTACATTTACAGACGGCTCTCTTCTGTGGAGGCCATTCATCAGCCTATCAGATTTCTAGTGAAATGTTAGGCTTACAGCCACAGTTGCTACTTCAGCATCAGACCCCCCTCCAAAACTGGAAGGCCACCAGTATAGTCACTCGGGCACACGCTCCAATTCACTTACAATGAGGTGTCAATCCTGTGCGTATGTACGCTGTATGCTCAGTGTCATATGATCTCACCTAAAGCATGTGTGTATGTGTTTATACACTAACTCCTACAGATTATTGCCTGTCTAAGATTATCTAAGGCCATAGTGAAGCTTTCAGCACTTATCTGTTTTTGCTCTGCTGTTTGTAATCTATAGTTTGAGCTCCACCTCAGTTTCATCCGAAAGTGATATGCAACCAGCAAGAACAACACCTGTTCATGAAATACTGCATCATGCGATCTTTATCTCCCAGAGGGACCAGCACGCTCTTTTTGTGCATAGTGAGATTTTGCACTGTGCCGATGTGTTCATGTAACTTTCTATATTTGACTGCAAGCACAGCAGTGCCACAAATTACCACCTCAGCAGTCGGTATCAATTTGTGAAGATTACGACAGTGTCAAATCTGTAACTAGAAGACCTCTCATCAGCAATAACCAGAGAAAGGGTTACAGATGTTTCTAAAAGTAGCTTTTCTTCTTTCAGTTGTTTTTAGTTTATTAACATCAGATAAAGCACATGGTATCATGAGATACAGGTAACAATGAACAATGTCCATCACTGGCACTTACTACTGTGTGTGACTTGAATGTGGCAAATACTTTGCATCAGTCCAAAGCTGTAAATGACAGTATGAATGTGCTTTGAATATTTTATGGGCCACAGAACAAATGCATGGAACCAGAGAACCACTGGCATCAATAGACTACTCATCACTATGGGATCTAATGAGGATGCATTTGTAGCAGAGCAAATATGTATTGTAGTAAAACCATATAAAATCCAAGCTCATCAAAGCTTGGCACGGGAAACCTGATTCCCATCAAAAATAAAGCCATCACACAATAACAGAAAGCGATGTCAAGGTTTGTTTGCATCATAAAAATTCATGGATCATAAATTGAGGTCATAAATGTATATGGTTGGCTCACAATTCCTGTTTTGAAAGCCTAGGATCATTATGGTGGCTTAGAGAGTGCGGGTCTAGGTGAATGGGTTCATTTGGATAACTCTGTGGCCTGTTTTTGGAGCTGCATCATTCAGTAAGATTCATAAAAGCTTTTGCCAAGACTGCCAGAGCAGATCCCCCCGTGTCTGTCAGCACATGCCAGACGCTTGTCTTTAAACGGCTGCGTCCTCTGTGACTTCCGCAGGCCCCGATGCACCACGAGCCAGAGAGAGCTGACCAAGCCATTTATTTAAGGACTCTGTTTAAACGCATCTCCAAGCATGCATGCTAGTTACTTTCTACCATATGATTTTAACTTAGCACTTTGGGGGGTTCAGTGGGCGGTGGTGGTCTAATCGGTTGCAAGGTAAGGTGAGAAATCACATGGCAAGACAACAGCCATAATGTAGAGCAGATGTCCTTTACAACCTCTCTTAAACAAAGGACTTGATTGTATGTACATTACTGACAATAAAAGATCTATTTTGACTATAGCATGCTGCATACTAATAAAGACATTATCTCAAGTGAGGTCTCGACTAGTACCCCCAGTAAATTCTTTACGGACGAATCACTCGTCTCATAATATTGATTAGTACATAGTGAGGAATCATCGTGCATCCACAATGTTCAAATTCAGATTAGCTTAATGGCATGGATTCCTTTCGTTCTTGATATCCATGGCAGATTAAAATTTTTGATGATTGATTGTTGATGTGTGTTGTTAATTTTTTCTTCTAATTTAATGTAATGTGTGGCTAATGTGTGTAGATTGACTGTAAACACCATGGCCCTTTCAATATTCCAGTTTTTTTGTCTTAACCAGTGGCATGAAGCCAGACTGAACGACAGGGAGAGTGTTTGTGAAATGCTTTCGCAATTCCATTTGGCAACTAGTGGTACAAAAGTGTCTTTGCTGCTTCATAGCTCAAATAACCAGCAACACATCTTATACAAATCATGAGATCTGTTTAATATATCTGCAGAACTTCTTTCTGACATTGTTCGAATGCAACAGATTTGGACTTTGACAATTAATTGGACTACATTGAGAACACTGCTAAACATCTGTCAAGGACTCAAGGCCACGTGTGACATGATTGTAACATCAGCTCACGTATGAAGTCATTGCACTGCAGACTCAAAGCCCCTTGAGAGTCAGTGTAACTAATGGAATTATGCTCCAAGCCTCAGGATAAACAAACATTAAAGAACAGTGATAGAATGAGCAGGAAAGAGAGTGGAATACAGATTAGTCTCCTACTGGGAAAAGTTTGCTGGTTAAAAGAAGGCAAAAGAGTCTTGTCACCACTACATGAACGTCATGACAAGAACATATATGTAACTAACTATCTGATATTTGCATGAGATACTCAACATTGTCAAGACGTTATCAGTGCTGAGTGATTAAGCTCTACAAATTGAATGGATAAAAACTGTGGCCCATCCAAATATTTTTTCATGTAAAAAAAATAAAAATTATATCAGTTAGGGAGTAGGGACAAGTGTGTATTTCCATTAAGAATGTTTGCAATGCCTTCAAATTATTTCATCATAGAAAATCATAATAATGCATGCTAATTTGAGTCCAACTGAAACATTTGGTAACTTGAAACTGTTTGTGGGTCAGTCAGTTCTTTAAGCAATTCAAAGAGTCGTAAACGACCACAGGGCTGTTGCCCAACAACAAAAGGTGTTTGCTCTGAAGGGGTATTTCAGGACAGGCAGTATTCAGATAAAGGCTGCACTGTTGATTCACCTGCATCTACTGTGAGTCAGCTTTATAAAGGCCAGTGAGGAGCTCCATACAACCTTTCAATCTGTCACTCTCCTTGAGTGTGTGTATGTGTGTGTGAGATCACTCCTGCAGAGGTAAACTAATCCTGCCCTAAAGAAAGCCTTGCACCCAGAGTAAAGAGCAGAGGGGACAGCTGGACAGGGTTAGTGAGTGTCTCGCCATGCCATGACTGCCAAAAATAAAATGATTTGTTTCTGGAGGTTGAGTTAGCTAGCTTGCTCATTTGAGGCTGTTAATAGATGAGCAGTTTGAACAGAAGGATAGTTTGTCGGCTAAAAAGGCAGGTGAAAAATTGTCTTCTTTTTAAATTCTCCCTCTAACTTTCCAAAGAAGCTCATGGGGACAAAGATAAAAGGTTTCTGGGAATTGCATGGTGACACAGGGCAGGGCATGGGAGGGGACAGTACAATGTAGCTGGAGGTATTTCTCAGCTGATCTGTACTCTCCGGGAAACAGGTCACGGTTACAACCTCTGACCTCTGACTGATCTGTGGACACAAATCAAAATAAATAAATAAAATACAATGAAAAAACAAAGCTGAACACCAAGAGGGCAGCAATATGTTTTAAATGTAGCTAAGCAACTAAACAGTGGGTGCTCATGGGAGAACGTGTCGCACAGGAGAACGGTTAGGTGTAATGTTTAAATGTGAGCCACTTCTCATCTGACTACATTGTGATCAGTGTAATGAGTGTAACCATATAATTGCTCTGTATGACTCAGTTATATTAAGCCTAAGGACACACCTGAGGTTAGTGTGACAGCTCGCATGTCAGTAAGGGTACTTCGTGATACTGTGAGGTCAACACATGTTTGGGGAACAGAGAGTGTCTTAAAGGTGGATTAGTTTCAAGCTGAATTACTGGACTCTTTGCTGTGCAGGGCATAGACTTGGGTCTGTGAGGAAAACTTTGGCCTGCGGATCATGGTGAGTATCCATCTGTCTCTTGAGAATAATGTGCTACTATAAGCAAGCATTTTACAGATACCATGCCCACATAATCACACTGTGCCATCAAGCTAGAGACTATCAGCCTTTATCGTTTCATAGTAACGACAGCACAGATGGCCACAGATGGCTGGGTGGCATGGAAAGACGCATACTCTACCAACTTTGATTATTTTTTGCTTTGGACATCACACACTGTACATATGTGCACATATTCTCTTGGTTTTCTTCTGTAGTTTTGAGTTTTGTTGTAAAGGAAATTAATTTTGAATGTCAGATCATTTGAAAATTGTTAGTAAGCAGTTATGTTTTTAGAGGTGCTTGTTACGGCCCCAGACTGTGCTGTGGATATCAGTGAAATCTTAAATTGTGTGGCTTATATATTTTTTTCGGGCAAGCAGGTGGACATCCCAAAGACTTTGGGCCATATTTACTAAACAGAGCACATTAGCGTTAGAGCCCAATTCCATAAAAGTGCCAATTGGAGGGGAAAATTCTGATTTACTGACAATGCATACATTAAAGAACATTGACGCAGCCAGATCATATCCATAATAACCAGCACAATCTACCAAGAACAGCACAAATTACTGCCTGCTTTAAGACATGCTTTTTTGGGCATTGAATAATGGCTAAAACATCAGTAATTTGATGAGGGCAAACATTGGTAAATCATGTTGCATGATTGTTTTTAATACTCTCCTCCCATAAATTTTGCATTTGAAATGGAAACTCCTACAAATGAATATTCAATAAGGTCAGGTAAAAAATAAATGTGTCCACGCATTTTCAGTGCTAATTGTTCACTGCACATCTTTAGTAAATGCTGACAGTACTATTTGAATGCCATAAGTCAGTTTGCGCAGGCTCAAGCTCTTAGTAAATTTGGGCCTTGGGTTGTATGAAAGGCCTAAGCCATATCTAGGTACCAAAATATCAGAGAGACTTAGAAGTGGGCTCATTTGCAAGTACTGTAAGCATCCAACCACAAAACCCTAGCAAATGCACTTTTTTATGTCAATACAATGAAGTCAACTCAACAGTCAGAACTGTTTGGACACCATTGTTCTTCAAAATTCTTTCACATAGCCAGACCACATGACTGACAGGTAAAGCAACCAATCACGTTTAATTTTGTGCTGTGTCATGTTTAGGTTAGTGGAAATGACCTCACAATAACAGAGTGGTGTGTAAAACTCTTGGACATTTTAAAAGATTCTATACCACAAACTTAAAATAATTCACATACTTTTGAAAATCCAGTGTTTAGTTGATCCTGATGATCCTGATCCTGACTGATCCTGGGGTTCATCTTCCATGAGCGGTATGATATCAGCATTTTTGTTTCCAGGCAGAACTTTAAAGAACACAACACACCCATTTCTGCAGAATTCAACCAATCAGATGACTTTGAAACTCCTGAAGTGTTTCCAATTTTGTGCACGATATGTATCAGACGTTCAGCCAATGGTCCATGGCTGTAAAGTATGAGGCTGAGACTACTTATATTACTACTGCACATATAGTGCATACATTGTTTGTGGGTTTCTTTTCTGAATTTTTTGCATAGTATTGTCGTGTGACATTCTTGTAAGTAAAGAGACAGTGTGAACTCCTGTGAGCTGTACAAAAAAACATTTCTTGGGTTTGAACACAACGCTCTTATATGAGCAACCCTCCAGCATTTAGTGGTGTAACTTGAGAAGCAGAGAGCAGCTCGGGTGGCATGCATGAAAACTGTCCATTCTTTTCATGGATTTTCTGTAGTCACTAAATAGCTCTGGTGAATAAAGTGTCCACGGTGTAAGTGATTAGTTTTCCATCCCAAAATGGCCACCAGGCTAGGTAGACCACCTGCTTATAGATGTATGTCCATTTAGTGGGAGCACCAGTACCACATACAACTGGCCCTGGGGAGCTCTCATACTTTCTGTAAATCACATTTCTCCCAAACATTTAATGTTTTTTTTTTTTTTTTTGGTTGGCATGTCAGGTGCGCTAAAGCTCTGCTTATTTTTATTTTAGCTCAAAGCTGCTCCATGGCCAGCCTGTATAGGGCCAGATGTATTAAACCCTGTCATGCATTAATAAGACTCTGGTCTGGTCTGCTGTCTATTTGGTGTAGCCTGAAAATAATGAAAATAAAATAATCTAAGACGCTAGATGCCGAGACTAGAAAAGCCTTAACCATATTATTTTAAACTGATCCAGTGTTTGTTTTATGGGGCAGTAAGAATAATCTTAGATGATACATTTAGCAAAGCTGTTTGGGTTTAATTTTTGTCTCTGACTGCAACACCATTTTTAACTCTGTCTGGTTGTTTATATAAGCTAGTGTGAACCTCTTCCTGTGGCAATCTGAGATAATGTAAGAAAGTCTGATTGAGCATAAAAACTTTCAGATCTGTATAAAATGATAACAAATAAGATGATAAACAGAAACTAAAAAGTGTCACGGGAAGCACTGATTGCTGCTAGCCAAGGGTCATATAATTATAAGGAATGACCAGCAGCAGTGGCTTAAGACTGATATGGTGATCAGTGTCTGGAGATTGAGGTAAAGTAGAGGAGTGCAATAACTATTTGTATGTATCTTTTTGTTATGATTTTGCTTGTAACAGTCTTTAAGTTTTATGTTTCAGTGTTACACAAAATTGAAATTCTATCGTGAGTATCAAGATGATAAAAGAATTGACATTTTTGGTTTAACTATTCTTTTAAGAACACTCCTACTGTCACATGGCAGTCAGTGAACAAATGTCCTCCTCCCCCATTCTGACATACAGGACCATAACCTGTCCCTTTGACCATTACAAAATTGGAATCAACTTCGTAACAGGTTGCACATACTAGTATTTGTATGGTACAGTTATTTTCTCATGCTAACCTAAATTAAAAAAAAATTCTGCAGAAGCTTTGCTATCATTTATAAGTAAACAGATACGTTTCTCTTGACTGAATGAGTGCTGATTGATAGACTGTTAATCCTGTTGTTTAACTAGTGTGACACAGAGTAGGTTTCTTCATGCTCTGTGAAAATATATCTGTTGAGCTGAGTAGTAGAAGATCAAACCCAGAAAAGGGTGGTCCATACAGTGGATCAATTACAGAGTGACAGTACTCATTACTTTGGAAGGAGGAGTTAAGTTGAGCGTCTTTCTCGCACACACACATTTTCGTTTTCAACCCCATCAATTGTTAAGCAGTGTAATTTTACTTTGTCACACATCTACTCTGTACTCATGCCCTGGCCATTTGAGCTGTGCTAACAGAAGGCTTCGGTGATCATATGTGAGGTAACAAGTCTCAAGCTCCTCAGAAATCCAATGGGTCCAAACTGCATCATCTGATGTATGTCTTTTTTTGTTTTCTCTTCAATAACACATTTTTATCCAACAGAATTGAAGAATGAACAGGAAACCAGTTGGATTTTTAGCCTGTTTGAGACGGTCGATGTCCATCAGTGAAGAATGTGACAAGATGTGTTTAAAGCCTTCACTTATGATCCTTCATCTAAGGCACATCTTTTAAGGTAAGCAAGGGACAGCTTTAAGAAAAATTGGAGCGTAACAGAGGTGGTTTTAATAAATGGACTTGGTGTCAATTTGTGAATTCCAAATAAGGCAGCACTGAATAAGAAATCAATATGACTCTCTTGGGAAAATGCAGGAGCAGAAGATTAGAAATGCTCCTTAATTACAAGCACTGAGATTAAGATTGAGTGCTCTGTCACATTGGAACTCGCAAAGGTGGAACTATTTACCTTTATTGGCAATAAGAGAGACACAAAGTATTTCCCCTAATAAAGATAAAAAATAATAAAAACTTTTATTACTTATT
Organism: Carassius auratus; assembly: GCF_003368295.1. NCBI lineage: Eukaryota > Metazoa > Chordata > Actinopteri > Cypriniformes > Cyprinidae > Carassius > Carassius auratus. Next base: position 26,062,905 of record NC_039246.1, on the reverse strand, counting down.
AATTCTAATTCTAGCTGGCATCCTGAAGCAGCATCCTAAGTGGTTCAGAACAGGGCACATAGGCACAAATACAGTTATCATATAAACAGTGCTTCAGGACATTCCACTGAAAGTTGTAATAATGCTGTCTTAGAATCTGGTGAAAACACAGTATCTGAGGTGGCTGCATAATTAACTTGCTTCAGTTTTGGACCAGCCTTCATGTAAGAAGCACAGCTACTGTTTGATGACAGCAAAATGATGGCTAAGGATGCATCTCAAAGGTTTTGGTGAGTCATTGTATTTCAATATGGAATTTTCTTCCGTTTCGATGACACTCTTTGGGCCTGGTGTTAAATATTTGCCTGAGTTCATGTTTGCTAAAAAAAAAAAAATGAGCATCAGATAAGACTCAGACTGAAAGGAAAATAATGAGATAAAGAAAGAGCAAAAGGGAGCCACACCTTATGCTTATCTCCAGTTGATTATACTGTGATCACATCATCATTGTGACCAAAATTGCACATTATACTCCATTATGGTTACTCTGGTGGATTGAATGAGAGTGCAAACAAAACTGGAAACAAAAAGGAAATTCTAAAATATTTTTTACCCTAGCAGGAGTGGCTGTGGTAGTTCATAACCTTGCATTGTCAATTTATTAGCTTCACTGAAGCATTTCAGTGGCTTCCCACCTGACACTAAAGTACTGAGTTTGTAGTCAGCTAGGTTGTTCTTTTGTGTTGGTGCCAAGGGAAATTAGTTTGATGGATGCCATTTTCTGCCTTCCCTCCGGCTAGAGGATTTTTGTTTATTTTTTATGAATTAATGACTTTATACAGTGAATGCCAGTTTTGATGTGTACCGTACCTCAGCATACAAGTTGCTGCCTGTCTGGGTTATAAATATTTAAACACCCATATCATTTTTGTTAATACAGACATTAATTCACATTACACTAAAAATAATTTGACATTTTGAAAAATAAATTGTTTTTTCTGTTTGTTTGCCATTTCCAATTTCAACTTGATTGAAGAGTGACAGTTAATCAGCAATGGGGGATATAAAAAATGTGATGCTGCGTCTCATGTTGGGGGTCTGGTGTCTCTTTTCAATTGTGCAGATGGCACTTTTATGTTAGCACCACCCCCACAGTCACAGAAGATATTATTGGATGTTACAGCCTATTCATCAATTGTCTAATGAGCTGATTGGTCCACAGGTCTGTAGTTTACCTTGTTTGTAAGACAACATTGTGGCTAATTGAGCCTTCAACTTCATCGATCAAAAGATGTGCAAAGAGCCATTTCAAGCTTGGACTTCTTTTGTTTTAGCTATGCTGTTGTAGCTATGCCAAAGAAGGAGGCATGTTACCAACCACCGGCATGACTACAATAGCCTTGAATGTAAATATCAAAAACAAATTGTAATTTGAACTAGACCCATTCCTGTCTTGTAAACTATTGCTGTTGTGGGATGTAAACAAGGCCTTGAGCTACTCAGGCTGATAATCAAGATTCATTGTTGCCAGGCAACCCATTATTTGCACAGTCCTGGACTGGTCTCTGTAGTTTGTGTAGCCGGTGTAAACAATATTACAGATGGGCTCAATGATGGCTCTTTAAACATGCACAATACTATTGTGTGCCCAAGAGAACATATGTGCAGCGTGTTGCGCTGAAATCCATCGTTCTTTACATGGTCTCTAAAGTGGCTTACACTGGATTACTGCAACAGACTTAGACAAATGCATGCTTTGTTAGTCAGCTCCCTCTGTAATCAATCCGTTTGGACACGTTATACAGGCCAGATGTTGCACTAGCAGCCATGGTGACAATGGGGGGAAGAGTTTGACTGAATTTAGGGACGAGACAAGACTTTGAATGAATGTAGCCAAGGTTTCCAATGTGGCAACAATGAACACCTCCTTCACTGTTGTCAATAGGCAAAACCATACAGAAGTGTTCTAGCCAGAGGGGTTTCCCAGAGGCAGGAAATACTGGGAATGTAGGTGTCAGAGGCAAGGAATAGTAGGAATGAGAGATGATTCCACCTTTAGCTCAAGGCACTGAACTATTCAAGCATGGTTAATGTTGCCTGAGAGCTTTGGATCCAATGCACAAATGAAGATACATGAAACCCTTCATTCGAACAGTGACAAACCGTTACCCATACATGCAAAACACAAAAGCCTTATGTTTGAAATTGTTTATTTCAAACAATTTAGATTCTTCCGGCCATTAATACATTTATGCAATACTCTTGACATATATGTGAGTATATGAGAAAACAGTGTGAAAGCATGTGAAAAAATAGTCATTTATAGCATGGTTAGACTTTGTTGCATGAAACTGTTTGAGTCACTGCCTCGCATCTTATATATGTATCATATTTGATTCAGTGCTACTTTGAATAGTACTGATGATTTTTCAGAGGCATTTCCAAGCTTTTCTACAAAAATCCACCAGATGGCTTTAAAAATAAACCTTGCTAAATATATGCAGTGTGGGTGAATGTATGACAGCGGAGCTGACAAAAATATGCTCTATTGCCTCAGGGAACTTTCTTTGGGAGACGGATCTGTAATGTACTGTACACAGAGAGAAAGAAAGACAATGTGAATGAGTACGGAAAGTGAATGTCTGTTTGTACATGTCAGTGTTGAGATTTTATTCTGAAAATTGCAATTATCTGAGGAGACAGACATATTTTTCATATTTCAGCTACTGACATTTTTTTCTTTATATTCTCCTGCAAGTCATGCTCAGTTACACTTCGTGTGCCAATATAAACAGCTTACAAGAATACAAGAAAACTACCTAATGTGTTATATTTCAAAGTTAATTCATGGAAACGGGGAAGTACTGTCGGTTGAGGTAATTCCCTACAAACAGTTTAAGTCACTGTCTATTCTCATAGGTAAACTTCATTTTTTATTTATTATTCATAACCCAGTCTTTTTGTGCGATCGCATGTTTATATTTGCCCAGACACTCTGCGTGGGCAGGGAGTGTGCATGCAAATATAGTCTAACGTGTGTACATGACTCATTTGTTATGTAACCAGCCACCATTTTGTGAGTCTCTCATCAGTCAAGCTGTGTGTCAGGAGTGTTGATTTGCCAGACAGCTCTCCAGCCCAGTATCTATTGATTTTTTGCCATTGATGTGAGGGGCTGACAACAGATCGAATCACTAAACAGTACACAAGCTCATTTCATAAACCTGATTGTATTATTAACCAGATGGAAATGGTACTTCAGCCATCTGTGCTTTTGTTATGGCCCAAAAATCCTAATTGGCCAAAACGGCTCTGAGATACACCTGCCACCTGTTTTGAGCTTTATGCTAATATTCACATGAATATTATAGGTTTTATTAACCGTTTCTGCACTGGTACCTGACTGAAATGGTTTAAGAGTTGGTGGATTATTTCATATATGTTCATATATAATAGTGCAGAGTACTGGAGTTTAATTGCTGTACATCTGTTGAGTCTTTCAATGACGGATGAGAGGTTTTTGTGTATGGTAAACACAAGGAAATTATATTTCTCTTCCTAAATCTAGTTAAATGACTTGATGTCTACTGAAAACATAAACAGCTGGCTTTAAAAGCAGCTTCCTAAATGCCAAGTAACCTAATAAGTGACCATTTTAATGCTTTATGTGGCACCAACCACATGTGCCACAAAAACAACAAAATGATAATCTGCACAACTCCTGACAATTCATTCTTATTGAGATTGTTAGCATGCTGCTAAGCTAAAGGTATGATACTCTAATAAGCATAGAAATACACAGCTCAAAAATGTAAAAGTTTCATATCAGTCAACAGGATTCCTCATCTGCCCTCTTGTAATTCTTTTTTCACCAAGATTTCACTAGGTTTTGGAATAAAGCATGTGTGTACAGAACTGACAACATAGCATATTTTTGAGTTACGGAACATGATGGAAACAGTAAAAACTCTCAGGTGTGTATGGGTGCTTTTGAAAAGCTCTCATGTGTATACTTCCCCTATCTGTCCCCAGGACTGGATATTATTATGAAGTGTTTTGTCTGCTGGGTTCATTATTGTTACAGCAGAGCAGGTGAGGTTATACACACTTTAATTAGTCACCAGGGGGGAACTTTGGTTCATTCAGGCTTTTAACAGACCGCTTTTGTGTTTCTTTTGTCCTTTTTGCAAGATGAGTAGTAAAGAAAAATGCTTTATATGGTATGTTTATCAGCCAGAAACGTATAGCAGTATGTATAGAACAAGCTAGTACTGACAGGATAAAAGGTTAAAAATAGGTTATATGCGCACTGCAAATCTGAACCTGAAATAAAATAAACTTGACTTATACAAAGCAAGCTGTACATATGAGAGCAATACATGATACTGGCATATACTGTATTATGTGATGTTGCATGAACCAGCTATCTGTGTTAGCTGCATATTTATCCCCATATTCTGAAGGCTGTCACTGCATCCATGTGCCTCACTGAGCATGTTGCCAAGCGGAGAAAGCTCAGTTTGGAATCTCCACAGATTCCTAGAGTAGCGTTCTGATGCCTGGATGCTCCAGCAGTTCTAAAAGTAAAGCAACTAAATATAGACCAAGGCTTGCATGTTGCATCCTCCCTCTAAGCTGATGGTGTACGTACAAGAAGACATCATTGTACAAAGAAGGGGCTACCATTTTATGAGTCTGTTATCATAGCCGTAGTCTGCGCCTCAGACGGCCCTCCCACAATCTGTTTGCTAATCATCTGATGCATATTGCTTACAAAACTAGGAAGTACTTTCTCAATCTTGAGAGCTCTAATTTATTTGACTGGCTTTACAGAACTTCCTAGAGTAAGGGGTCACAGCATTTTTTTAATCAGTCGACCATACTGATAACAAAGTCATGTTTACAAGCTACTGGACTGACACCTGGAGTACTTTTAATGATGAAATAATCACTGGGTTTGCCAAACGTTTGCCAGGTTAGTGGTTTAATATATATATATATATATATATATATATATATATATATATATTGTCTTATGGGAGCAGTTAGTAATATGTTATTATGTAGATATCTATGAACTCTAAACTATGTCTATTTTTTTCGTTTTCTTTTTTTTCTTTTTTTACTTTTTGCATGCATATTTCCAACAATTTTCTAGTGTTTTGTACACAACCATTTATGAACTGTTGCACCTTCATCCATCCATTCATTCAGTTTTTTTTCCCATATTTGTTTGTTGTTGTATTATTGTATTGTATATATTGTATTCCAGATAAAATTTTAAGAAATTATGTATGAAAAACAGCAACCTGCTAATGTGGTGTTCCTCAGGAAATCACTTATCCCGTAAAGATCAAAGTCTTTGTCTTACAAGTCATTTTTTAGAAACCAAAATTAATGTTTTTATTTAGCTTAACCTGAAAATAATGTTTATTTAATAATCAGTTAACAAATTAAATGTATTTAATAATTAAACACTTAAATGTAATAACATACAAATGTTTTTAATTACACATTAGTACGCTTTCATATCCACTTTTTAATGATACACTGACGTTACCCAGGTTAAGTAAAAATATATTAAAAAATTATGAATATGTAATACAGGGCATATATGTGATATAAAGTGATTCTTTCTGGGTTTATTTTTTCAAATTAATGAGTCATGAACACTGAATGGCTTTCTCAAGGTAAATTAGAGGTAACATTATGTGACATTGTTTACAAGCTGTGTTTTATTGATATCTTTCTACGGTTGAAACTAGTGCCATAACTTATAGTTATATTGTGCTAAAATGACATTTATGGTATGTATTTAAATAAAAGCTGAAACTTTGTTACATATCAAATGTAACAATTATTGCATGGCAGGTGCATTACAAATTATGTTTAAAGGGGGGGTGAAATGCTATTTCATGCATACTGAGTTTTTTACACTGTTAAAGAGTTGGATTCCCATGCTAAACATGGACAAAGTTTCAAAAATTAAGTTGTATGATTAAAGGAGTATTTCTGTTCCAAAAATACTACTTCCGGTTTGTCACAAGTTTCGGAAAGTTTTTTTCGAGTATGGCTCTGTGTGACGTTAGATGGAGCGGAATTTCCTTATATGGGTCCTGAGGGCGCGTCTGCCGGAAGAGCGCGCGCTCCCGTATAGCACAGCACTGAGAGCACAACAGACTTCACTGATTAGAGGCTCAGAGCGAGAGCATCGCGAAATGTCACAAAAGGAGTGTGTTTTTGGTTGCCAGGGCAAGACAACCCTGCACAGATTACCTAAAGAGAAACAGCATTAAGGGACCAGTGGATGGAGTTTATTTTTACAGAGCATCAACGGAGTTGTGTAAGTGTTTGTGTTTGTTCCCCTGTATTTCGAAGATGCTTGTTTTACAAACAAGGCCCAGTTTGACGACGGATTTGCACATCGTTTATTTCTTAAGGATAATGCAGTCCCAACGAAAAAGGGTCACAATCGTGTGTTGGAACCGCATGCGGTGAGTGAAACGGCTTCAAATATCTCTGTGTTGTTAACTTAGCTGTCGGCGTGTAAGCACATCAAGTAAACAACATGCGATGTTGTCATCAAACTGCACTTTCCACATGTACAGCTAAAAAAAAAAAAAAAAAAAAAAAAAAAAAACGACAAAGTGGAACTTAATCATTTTCCAAAACCGCTAAGCAAATATATATACAGTTTCAGTACATACCACATAGAGCCGCTGTTGTTGCTGCTGCTCTTGTTAAATTTCAGCCTCTGGATCATAAATATACGCTGAATCTGACTGTTAGCAATGGTTTGTTTTGGTTGGTTTTGTCCTCAGGTAATGTCACAGCTTCCAAACGCTATCAGCGCAAAAGCCTACAGGCTCTCGTGATTCTTTAGCTCCGCCCACACGTCACGCCTACAGACGCTCGTGTTTTTCTGGAAAAAATCGGTACAGACTATCTTTCTCTTATGAATATAATAAAACTAAAGACTTTTTGGAGTTATGAAGGATGCAGTACTACTCTATAGGTACTCAAGATTAACAGGATATTGAGTGAAAACGAGCATTTCACCCCCCCTTTAATAATGTTTTGTTATTGCATCAGTATAGACTAAGACTGATTTGGGGACTTGAGCATCAATATCAGTTTTTCTATAAAGGAATTTTTTGAATGAGAAATTAATATTGTCAACTCAGCCTAGTGTCAACACTGTTGACATGTTTACTTGCTGTAGCTTATCCACATTGTGTACACACAAAAAAAAAAAATAGATGCTGACAAGCCAAAACACACTTTTGGAAAAAGGTTTCAGCCCTCCAAAACCATTTTGGCAAAATAAAAAACTACTCTATTTTTTGTAATAACATCCCAAGGCACCCTGGAATGCTTCTAGAGCCCTCATAGACCCAGGCCCCATGGTTGAGAACTTCTGCCATAAGACATTTGGTACAAATATCATAGTAGATTTGGCCTAGTAAAGGGGGTATCTGAGAATGGGGTTTAAAGTCCCTTTGTTTGTTAATAGAAAGCAAAAGCATGTCAGTATTTACATAAGCAGCGGAGGAACTCAACTGCAAATAACCCCAATGATTCTATTGCTATCGCACTTCTGCAGGTCTTTTGAGTGCCATGCCAGTGATTGCATGGCTATGCCTCAGCAAATGGGTTCTGTCAGCTCTTTGCTATCACACTATCAGAAACTACAAGGCAATAAAGTGAGAATTAACACTACTCCTAGATCAGCCCTTCTTACACTCCCTGTTTAAAGTGACCCAATCCTGTTATCAGAGCCCCAATTCCTTACATAGTGCCTCCTGATGTTTCCCAGTAACTGCAGTGACAAATGCCATGACAGCCATCCCAGCATACCCTGCTCCCTTCTGACCACAGCCTGACATGTGACACTACACTAGCTTGCTTCCTGGGGGGATGGATGTGGGAGATGATTGCGAGTTGTTTTTATTTTGCATTTTTAAAGAGTGTACATTTTGTAAGCTGAACCTTGCTTTTTGTTTGTTTTAGAGGCTGAAAGTGAAGCCAGATTCAACAGTTCTCTAAAATAACTAATTCCTATTCAGTGCTGTGCAAGAATTTTGGGATAGACCACTTTTCTATGGAGCCAAAAGAGTCTCAATAAAGATAAATGCACACACTACATTCACATATGCACACACAGGATTCATACATGCACACACATGATTCATAAATACACACACAGGATACACAAATGTGCACGAAATTTACAAATGCACACACAAAATTTAAAAAGCACAATAAATACACACACAGGATACACAAATGTGCACAAAATTTACAAATGCACACACAAAATTTAAAAAGCACAGAAGATTCACAAATGCATAAAAAATTCAGAAATGCACACAAAATTCAGAAATACACACACAATTCAGAAATAAAAACAACATTTACAAATGCACTCAAGATTCACAAATGTACAGAACAAGATTCAGAAATGTATTTCTGATGCACACACACATATATCTTGATTTACAAACTGCTTGCGGTCTGTGAACTTCACTGCATTTGTGTGTGAATTTTGAGACTCCTCTGACTTGGCTCAACACACAAATGCATGGAATGATCAGCAACCAATCAGATGTCTCCCTTCTTTTAGCCAATCACAAGAACACACTCCACGTGGTTGTTTACTTTTAAACCAATCAACACGTTCACACAGCCTATTTATGAAATTGTATGGAAATACAGATGTTTAGATTACAATTCAGGTTTATTTTTTATTATTTTTTACAAAATATAAATTTAAAAATGTCTCAATACATATAACCTATACTGTGACTGCAGAAAAAAAGTTAACCATGGATTCATAAATTTGCAATGCAATGGGCAATTATTTCATTTTATTGAAATATTTTAATGAAAGTAAAAAAAAAAAAAAAAATTACACCTTTTTGAATATTTTAAGTATATCTAAATATTCTTTTGGATGCAATATAGAAGTCATTTTAATTATAATATTCTGTCCCAACATGAAGAGAGAGTCAGTGGTCCGCTGAGAGAGGAAAGTGACTCTCCGGCTGCGCAAAGTGAGTCGCCGCGTGAGGAAAGGGAATCGTTCGCTCAACTTCGCTGGGTGAGGAAAGTGAATCGTTCTCTGAGGAAAGGGAGTCGTTCGCTGCGTGACTCGTAAGGAAAGTGAGTCGTTCGCTGCGTGACTCGTGAGGAAAGTGAGTCGTTCATCGTTCGCTGCGTGAGGAAAGTGAGTCGTTCGCTGCGAGAGGAAAGTGACTCTACCGGCTGCGGAAAGTGAGTCTCCTGCTGCGCAAAGTGAGTCGCCGCGTGAGGAAAGGGAATCGTTCGCTCAACTTCGCTGGGTGAGGAAAGTGAATCGTTCTCTGAGGAAAGGGAGTCGTTCGCTGCGTGACTCGTAAGGAAAGTGAGTTGTTCGCTGCGTGACTCGTGAGGAAAGTGAGTTGTTCGTCGTTCGCTGCGTGAGGAAAGTGAGTCGTTCGCTGCGAGAGGAAAGTGAGTCATTCGCTGCGAGAGGAAAGTGACTCTCCGGCTGCGGAAAGTGAGTCTCCTGCTGCGCAAAGTGGGTGTCCAGCTGCGCAAAGTGAGTCGCCGGCTGCGTGAGGTAAGTGAGTCGTTCGCTGCGTGAGGAAATGAATCGTTCGCTGAGGAAAGTGAGTCGTTCGCTGATTGAGGAAAGTGAGTTGTTCGCTGAGGAAAGTGAGTCGTTCGCTGATTGGCTTATTAGTAAACAATCCCCCACGTGGGGTGCATTCTTGTGATTGGCTCAAACAAGGGAGATATCTGATTGGTTGAAGATCATTCCCTGTTTAAAAAAAGGCATTTGTGTGTCGAGCCAAGTCAGAGGAATCTCAAAATTCACACACAAATGCAGTAAAGTTCACAGACCACATGCAGTTTGTAAATCAAGATATATGTGTGTGTGCATCAGAAATACATTTCTGAATCTTGTCCTGTGCATTTGTGAATCTTGAGTGCATTTGTAATTGTGTGTGCATTTCTGAATTTTGTGTGCATTTCTGAATTTTGTAAGCATTTGTGAATCTTCTGTGCTTTTTAAATTTTGTGTGTGAATTTATGAATTATGTGTGTGCATGTATGAATCCTATGTGTGCATATGTGAATGTAGTGTGTGCTTTTATCTTTATTGATACTCTTTTGGCTCCATACTTTTCAAAGACTGGAATAGGATTATCTGAGTTGATGAAACTCAAAACCACAACAGTACTCACTCAGAGGAATAAGATCAATCATTAGTGCTTGATGTCTCTTAGATAATACACAGATTCAATCACATCACATATAACCTAATCACCATGGAATGTGCTTTGAAATGTAGCTTGGATTCTTTTTTTTTTATCTGTAGTGATGCATTTCTACAAATTTACCCGCAGCTTTAGTCAGTGATATAAGAGGAATATGGGACATTATTTTTGTGTAGTGTTGTATTTGATGCAACTGTACTAAAATAAATCAAGCAATCAAAATAGGCAACATAATCTAATATGTACATACATGGCTCTTGTTTGGGAACTAAATGTACAGTACATGTGGAGGCAGTAATGATATGCCACACTCACTCCACCCTCTAGTGGACAGTAATTTCAACTGGCTTGCAAGAATAATGTGCTTAAAGTGTAAAAGGAAGTTCATGATTTAAAATGTTAATTTGTAACCAGTGGTAAAAAAAAGTTAGTTGGTCAATAAAACATAGCAGAAAGTTACAAATGATAAGGCAATAGTTTGTTTAAGGCAACCTGGCTTTTACCGGACATCTTTCAAATGGGCAAAGAAATAAACAGATCTGTTCATGTGTGAATGTTCACATGAAATCAAGAAGTAGTTAAGACTAGTTCCGACTGTGAAATATCCACTTTTTTCTTAGACTCTTCAAACTCAAAAGGACATTTTAATCACAAATGTTACCAAAGCAAACAAGTTTCAAAACTGCATGCTATAATTGTGTGTGATTGAAAAAGGACTGAAAGCATGAAAAAAAAAAGGTTTCTCATAAAATGTACAGTATGCACATGTAAACAAACTTGTGGCATCAGCTGTGTGACTAACTGAATTTGTGCTGTTTGGGACTGTGATTGGTGGACTTTGGGAGTCCTTTGGGAGTATGGCAAGCCATTTTAACATGACAACTTTATTTCAGTAGTAGACTTTTGTATCATACATGCATTCATTAATTAACTGGTCAAACTTTATATTGGGTATAGTTTTAACTACTATGAACTTACTATGTACTATGTACTTACATAAAAAAATAAGTACAATGTAGGCTACTTATTGTGATCGTATTGTATTACAAAACACGTTTGCTGCTATTGAGGTGGGATTTGGGAAAGGTTAGCAACAGGTTTGGTGGTTTGGGTAGGTTTAAGGGTGGGTTAAGGTGTAAGGCATGGGTCAACAGTGTTATTATAAATGTAATTTCAGAAATTGATTACAGATGTAACTTCATATGGTTTTAATATATAATTACAATGTAAAAACATGTATGTACAAAATAAGTGCATTGTATCAAATGATTGATTTAAATATAATTACATTGTAGTTAAGGCCATTTAATATAAAGTACGACCCTTTCATTCATTAATTTGTTCATTTATTTACTAAGGTGAACAGGAAATGGGCTACTATAAAAACTTTGAATAATTACAACTAACTAAAAATAAAAAATACGTATTGGTAGCAGTAGCCTACCAAATTAATGGTTTTTAGTGCCTTTGTAAAAGATAAGTGTCACTATTGCATTAATAGAGAGGCTACTATTCACAGATAAATGTGAAAAGGGCATGCCGCATGGGGAGGGAAGCGTACAGAAGGTGGAGGCGAACGAGGCTGATAGATAAGTCCAGACAACACCCTAAACCGGTTTAAAGTATAGTCCGTTTAATGTATTTGTGTGAGAGAATGCCACGGGCTGTGCAGAATGTCCTAGGCCCAAAAGTGCGGAGCAGTACAGAGCCATGCTTGCGTCTTTGTTTGTTTTGCACGTTTCCAAGCGATGATAACGCGAAATCGGGTAGCGTTTGAGGAAGAAGCCCCTAGAGTTTGCTAGCTCAGGTCTGGATGTAGCTGATTGGAGTAGCAGCAGTCAGAGTGGGAGATCACAGGGAGGAGGGGAGAAACTCTGAAGTGGCTTTTCTGCGTGTGTGTGTGTGTGATTCTCAAGCGGCCATGTTAACCAAGAAACCCTGCGCTACTCCTGCTGTCCACCCGACTGGTAAGGAACAAAATGCCCGGATCTAAGAGAGCGACGCCGGTCTCATTTATTCTCCGGAGTGGATTGAGGAAATGGCTTATTTATCCGATTTAAATGATCCATAACGCTTGTAAGGCTCGCAGCTTTTCGTTTCATTGCTCGCCGTTGACTGCATGGTCGAGTACAGTAGCTATAAGCCCCGGAAACAGCAATGGAAAAGCAGCCGTTTTGTATTTATTGGTTATTACTGTTGCTATAGAGACTAGATATAGAAACCAAGCGCTTTAGATGTAATAGCCGTTTTATAGCTCGCGTGTCTGTATTACAGATTTTCCTCGTGCTAATGTTGGTTTTCGTTTGTTGTGGGGTTGTTCAATTGTTTAAGTGCCATTCCGGTCTTATGTATCAATGCATAACGTCACGGGGATATAGTTTTCATTTACATTACATTTACATTTATTCATTTAGCAGACGCTTTTATCCAAAGCGACTTACAGATGAAGACAGTGGAAGCAATCAAAAACAACAAAAAGAGCAATGATATAAAAGTGCTATAAGTGATATAGTTTTCTTTTGTCTTTTAAAAATACTGACAGGCAGTGTAAACATTTTACCAAATAAATTTTTTGCTGTTTTTCAACAGGCAAAGGGGGAGAGATTTGCCAGCTCCAGTCTTCCCCAGGACTGGGCATCGGGGGGTCCCCGAGCTGGAGCCGGGACTGAAGCCACATCACCCGTCACATTACCACCACTCAGGAACAGCAACTCTCTCACGGTAAAATTAACCTTCTTGCTTTCCAGTTCCACCTTTCATGTCCCTTTATTTGTTCTCATAATGTGTTTTTTCAAAATTAAGTAATTATGAGGCTTTTTTATTGTCACGTGTGCTGATTTCAAAACAATTAAAAATATGTGGAAAACATTTACTTTGTATTTAGATTGCTGTATGTGTTTTTCCTACACATTTTTGATTAATGTTTGAGGTATATGTACCAGAAGAAAACCATTTTCAGTTCAGTATAAATCTGTTTATAGTATAAATCTGTTTATACTGTGCTTTTTGCGATAATTTTGTGTTTGACTGCATTTTTACAAAAAATAGTTCCTAACAAGTCACACTGAGCAAGATAGGTTATTGTTACAAGATAGGTTATTGTTACAAGATAGATTGTGGTTATAACAAATTAACTTTGACACCCCTAAAAAAAAATCTTTCTAATTTTCCTCTGACCACCAAGCACCCATTTCAATATGCTTTATAGCTTGTATTGTTCAGAGCCCTGAAGTAATAGTCCATATTGTGTCAATATTGTGAGATTTTGGTAGTGCATAAGCAAGGTTCTGACAGAAAAGAAAGTCTGACACGTTTATAAACGTAAAAAATGAAATTTGATGATGGTTAAGACAAAATCATCACTTTATTTGCAAGGTATGCATTTTTAACAGACAGTAATTAGAAGACCTTAACAGTAGTTTTAACATTTTGAAAACCAAAATGCATGCTTTACCCATTGGTTTTGTAAATATAATACTTTTTTTTTCTTTTTTGAGGAAAGTAATATGAGCAGTAGTAATGATCAGTGGCTCTCTCAGAATCATTGGCTGATGTATTGTGTGTTGCCATTAGTGGGGGATGGGAATGCTCAGGCCATAAGTGTGACGCCAACCGGCACAGCTGAAATCTAGTGAATTTCCTAGATTTCTATACATCCAAAATTACAATACACTGAAGTCTGCATGGCAAGGATATTTTGCATGGTATTTTAATAATAAACCGGATATTCCGATATATAAGCTCATAATGCATGACAATCAAGTAATTTGTTTATTAGTAAAGTTTAAAGAATTGCAGTTCATATAAATGTATTCAACGTTATTCTGAATTAAATACAAGAATTGGATCAATGCCATTTATGACTAAGTACCCCGGAGTTCTTTTTTTAGCTGTCATTCTAATAGGGGTAAATTTAGACACAGACTCGCGTGGTAAATGCATTTGTATGTCTGCTTTCTCTAACAAGACAGATTTCCTGTGATTTGTTATTTAACTTACATCAAATTACATTTTAGCATTGTATTTGCAAATCTAGCTCTTAAACCAACATGTATATTTAATGACATTTAACTGATTATCTGCAAATACATTTGCAAATAATCATGTATTCCCTGTTTAAGCGAATAAGTGAAGACCATGCAGACCTTGCTTTACTTCCATTTAGGATTGTTTTAGGTTTCTGAAGATGCAAAATAAACCTCACATCTTACTGGGAATTATAACTTGCACCTTGCCCTTACTTATTACTTACATGGCAATTAGGTGTGATGATAAGCTATGATGTGATGATGTTAACAGTAATTTTAAAGGGCTTATTCCTTGGTTATGTAACAGATTACATCAACAAATTAAATCTGATTGTTTGATGCGGTATATTGAGCTGATTATTTATAAGATATTAAAATACATTTTGTTTATATTGTCTGCGTACTAAGTCGAATCATGTATGGCATTTAGTATGAAACATGGGGACTTTTTCTCTCTGCATTTGTCTAAAAAAATATATAAATAAAATAAAATGAAATATCTTTCAAAGTCCAGTTAAACTCCTTAAGGGCAGTTGAATCACAGCTTTTTAGCACTTCAATCATGCAGTAGGCTATATTTATTTTGCAGAATAAGTGAGCATTGACCCCCTACTTGTCCAGATCATGTTAGAATTAACCGACAGGGCAGCCAAGTACAGAATAATTAAATTGACGCTTTATTCAGATTCACTCTTAGTTATACACAAGATGGGAGAGTATCTTGTCTATGATGCATAATCTCTAAAAAAAAAATAAAAAAAACAAAAAAAATTTTTTTTTTGGGTGGCTGGTAAATTATTTAGACTACCCTGACCAACCAATCCATAAATCTCTGCTTTATATAATTTGCTCAAATAAATTGATGTAATTTTTTTTGTGTGACACCTAAAGACTGGTTTATTGATTTAGGATCAGCTATTGGTTACATTTATATTTAGATTTGGCATTTAGTTTTCTAACCCAGAGCTTTGTTGTTCTACAGTGCATCATTGTCACTGCTCTTGTCTTGTATAAGGCAGGGGAAAAGAAATATGGCTGTATATTGAGTGTTTTAAGAGCAGATTGTATCAGAGCCCTTGGATTTAGAGTTCAAGCTGGGTATTACTCTTTATCTTCAGTCAGAAGTGTAGAAACATCAGCACTGACCATCTGGGGATTACAAATAGTTTGAGATTAAAAGGATCTGAAAAAATCTAAAGTCTTGTATTACCCTGATATGTTATTTAGTTTTCGAGATTATCACTCTTTCTGCATGTGAATACAGCATGGCTGAGATTAGACAATAAAGCACAATTAAGTGGATTTATGAGCATTACCATTCAAAACACAAAAATAAACACTAATCCATTAAAACTATTAGTCTGAAATAATAGGACTGCAGCCATGTCAAGGGAGTCATGTTCAAAGGTGTAAGTGTTTTTGTGTTGAATGAGAAATTTGCCACAAATGTCTGACTGAAGCAACAGGATGTCCTTGTAAAAACAAGATGCCGAGGTAATCACATTTTCAAGGAAGCAAGCATCTTGCCGGGCAGGAGATTCAGGAAAGCAGGAAATTCATGTCTAATGTCCTTTAATAAACAAAAACCTCGCCTGCATATTTCCCCATTCTAAAAACAAGGCTATTTGTTTTACAAACAAATAGCATTTGAAAGTTTAAGAAATTGCACTCAACACCTCAGAAACCAATCTTTTAGAACAGTTATGTAACATTTTGAACTAAATTATGCAAACCATGAAGTCATGAACACATTGATTCCTTTTGCAAAAATAGAAAAAAAAATGTTTACATGATTATGTGAGAAGGTCCCATCATGTTCAGTCCAAAGTCAATACATAGCAAGGCATACCATTTAGGATTATACATAAGTGCCGAATCTATTTTTATTCTACACATTTTGTCTTTCAGGCCTTTCTTTTCATTCTGTATATTATGTGCTGATCTCTGGTCTTTAGTTTAGGAGGCTTCATTCCTCTTGATCCAATAAGTAAAGTCAAGTCTGCTTTATTTTCAATTCTTACACATGTACAGCACATACATACAGATAATTGAAATTATCGTTACTCTCAGACCCTTGGTGCATACAGATAATACTAACAGTAGAGCATAAAAATAAATATAGAGATTAAATCTAAAATACAACTATATAAATAAGGGCATGTAAAAAAAAATACAGTTAAAGCAGCACAAGGCAGGGGTTCAGGGGAGGGGGGTTCAGAGCATTTAATTATACCCTGTCTAGGCTTTTCTTATTTTTTTAGTGTATCCAAATACATATACAACATGCAAGGCTATTGTAGAGAATCATGGAAAAATTGTTAGTCATTCTTACAACAGTAGTGTTATCTGGCCTGAAGTTACCTCCCTTTCACTTTAAACTTTAAGGTTGAAATTAGTTGAATTTTCAATACCTTCAAAAGATTCTATAGTTCTAGTCTGTTTTGCATCAAATCTAAATTTGGTTTGTTAATTTAATTCAATTCAATTCAAATTTATTTGTATAGCGCTTTTTACAATACAAATCGTTACAAAGCAACTTTACAGAAAATTATGTTTCTACAATATTCAGTAGTAGCTTATGGTGGTGACTGTCAGTTTGTGCACGTTTGACAGGATTTTTAGAAAAAATTAATACAAGACATAATAAGCCAGACGATGAACATTATTAATATTATTAATTAATAATTATTATATGATGCAGTCACACTTATAGCAATATTTGTTAGTTCTGTTTGTTGATTCAGGGTTTGTTGATTTACAGTTATATCAGCTGTGTTCTCTTAATTTATTTTGAAATCAATCCTCAAATGATGCATGTTGTTTTTGTTTTACCTTATCCAGGCTGGAGGCAATAAGCACACAATGAATGACCATCTGCACGTCGGGAATCACCAGCAGATCCACGTTCAACAGCTGTTCGAGGAGAATAGCAACAAACGGACAGTGCTGACTGCACAACCCAATGGGTTGACACCGTTAGGTAGAGCAGGTCCGGCCATGCCAGAGAAGCAGCAAGAAAGCAGCCAGTGTCGTCAAGGCAGCTCAACTTCCATCAAATCAACTGAAAGCAAACCCAAGCCAGCACCTTTGACTCCTGAGCAGGCCATGAAACAGTACATGTCTAAACTTTCAGTGTTTGAACACCAAGAGATCTTCAGCTACCCTGAGATCTATTTTATAGGTCCAAATGCAAAGAAAAGACAAGGTGTAGTTGGGGGTTCAAACAATGGTGGTTATGATGATGATCAGGGCTCCTACATTCATGTGCCCCATGACCATATAGCATATAGGTATGAGGTACTAAAGGTTATTGGTAAAGGCAGTTTTGGCCAGGTGGTGAAGGCCTACGACCACAAGAACCACCAGCAAGTAGCCTTGAAAATGGTACGGAATGAAAAGCGATTCCATCGCCAAGCAGCTGAGGAAATTCGCATTCTGGAACACTTACGCAAACAGGATAAGGACTCCACCATGAATGTCATCCACATGCTGGAGAACTTCACATTCCGCAACCATATCTGCATGACGTTTGAGTTGCTTAGCATGAACCTTTATGAACTTGTCAAGAAAAACAAGTTTCAGGGCTTTAGTTTGCCACTAGTGCGCAAGTTTGCACACTCCATCTTGCAGTGTCTCGACTCCTTACACAAAAACAGAATCATTCACTGCGACCTCAAGCCTGAGAATATCCTTTTGAAGCAGCAGGGGCGCAGTGGGATAAAAGTGATAGACTTTGGCTCCAGCTGCTACGAGCATCAACGGGTCTACACTTACATACAGTCACGCTTCTACAGGGCCCCAGAGGTCATTCTGGGTGCCCGATATGGGATGCCAATTGATATGTGGAGCCTAGGTTGTATCTTAGCGGAATTACTTACTGGGTACCCTCTCTTGCCTGGAGAAGATGAAGGGGACCAACTAGCATGTGTCATAGAGCTGCTGGGTATGCCCTCCCAGAAGCTACTGGATTCATCAAAGAGAGCCAAAAATTTTGTCAGTTCAAAGGGATACCCCCGTTACTGCTCAGTCACAACCTTACCTGATGGCTCAGTGGTGTTGAATGGGGGAAGGTCACGTAGGGGCAAGCTCAGAGGTCCACCAAGCAGCAGAGACTGGGTGACAGCACTTAAGGGCTGTGACGACCCCCTCTTCTTGGACTTTCTCAAACAGTGTCTAGAATGGGACCCGTCCCTGCGCATGACCCCTAGTCAGGCCCTTCGCCACCCATGGCTCAGAAGACGCTTGCCAAAACCTCCCACTGGGGAGAAAACCACCATAAAACGGATCACTGAGGGTACTGGTGCTATAACTTCAATCTCCAAATTACCTCCCCCTTCTGGCTCAGCCACAAAATTAAGGACTAACCTGGCACAAATGACTGATGCCAATGGGAATATACAACAAAGGACAGTGTTGCCAAAATTAGTTAGCTGAACACTAATTTCTTTTTTTCTTTGAAATTCTAATATTGGAAATTGTGCAAAGCTGAGCATTCAGAAGTGTGGCACTTTTAGAAATAAGAGTCGTTAGCATATCCACAATTTATGAACTGCTTTGTAGCACCTTTAGTTGGAGTTTTTTTTTTCTAGGAAAGTTAAAATGGCCAAGAAAGGGGGAACAACACTTTTACGTTTTTATCTCTGGGCTGGTATAATCCTGCTTTGAAGGAGCATTCATACAACATGATCTATAATAACTAAAAGTCCCACTTGGTTTAATAACTAAATCTTGTAGCATAAAAAGTAAATGGCCTCACCACAATGAAGTAATGATAGAATACATTGTTTTGTGTGCTTCTGAAATTTTAATCACCACCCTCAGATCCTGTCAGATAAATAGTGCGTTAATGGGTGAGGATTAAAAATGCATTTGACTAAAAGCTATGTGATCTGAGGCTTGTTGCATTTCCCAGCATCATTCTTGTCAATATCAAGAATACAGAACACACCATGGTAAGAGAAACCGGTCATTATGGAAAGTGGATGTTGCAGACTGTTATGAGATAGCAGAAATGTTTACAAGATAGATTTGGTTTGTGCCTAAGAATCTCTTGACATTCCTTAAATAAATTATGAGTAAAAGAGAGGGTGTCTAGAGTGGTCTACATTACTGTAGATTCATGGCAAATGTAAAGGAATTGATGTGGTTTGAAACAGTAAAGTTCTCAGTAGGACTTGACAGGTGTACGTTAATGTTATTATAAGCTATTCACTGGAAGAGTTGCTTTTGAACAAGTACTGAAAAAAATGGTGCTTTACCTTTTTTATTTATTATTTTTTTATAGCTTGATTCATAATGCTCATGGATCATGGATCAAAACAGTGTTGTGTAATCACAATGAGCAAAGACTGGTTAGTTTGCAAGTTAGGTTCTAGATTTCTTTTGTCTTTAAAGTGGATGCTGTTTTGCAGTGACTAGGACTAAAAATTGAAGAATAGGAAGGCAGGAAATTGCATTTACCTGAATGCAAGCAAGTACCAATGCTAATAAAGATAAATATTTTTGGTGGACAATGTTATGGCAGAGCATGACAGTTGATTCAAGTTTTGAAATCAAATGTATAACTACTAAGACAATACCGATGGCTACATTGCATACCCTCATATTAATTTTGTGGATTTGCTAATATCAGGCCAGAGTTAAAATTCTAAAAGGTTGTTCCTTTTTTCATAATAAATAATGTTACAAATAAGCCATTAATAACACTTTTTCCCCAAATCTAAAACAGCTGGATTTGAAAAGGCTGGCCATTTTTGTAGCATGGAAAAATAATTTGACTGGCATGGGTGTAAAAGTTTAAGTTTATTTATTTAATTTTATTGTTTCAGCATAGGTGGAACCAGTGGCCTGAATATGGCTTATATATCAATTGAGTGATTTATGGTGTAATGCACAAAGAAATATATCTGCCACTACTCAGAAATACTACTCTAGCAGGAAGCAGTCCTGCTTACTCTTCAAGCAGTCATGGATTTTGGGTGTGTCGACGGGGATCTAACTATGGGCTGTCAGGGAGACCAGCAAAGCTGTAATGCTCATGTTGATTCCTCAACCTCACACTGGAGAGTGAGAGTGCCCTCCAGGCCTACTGCACACTGCACAGGGGCTCAGGCCCCTTTGGACACCCATAGTGCTTTATAGATACAGAAGTTACCTGCTAACATCAGCAGGCATTTCACAATGTACTTTACACTTTTTTTATTGTTCTGTGAATTGACAGCAGTGTGGAATAATTGTGCCCTTAGGTTTAATGCAATGTGCCTTTGGTTATCAATGCCATTCATTTTATTTCAAACAATG
Organism: Carassius auratus; assembly: GCF_003368295.1. Taxonomy (NCBI): domain Eukaryota; kingdom Metazoa; phylum Chordata; class Actinopteri; order Cypriniformes; family Cyprinidae; genus Carassius; species Carassius auratus. Next base: position 26,042,336 of record NC_039246.1, on the reverse strand, counting down.
ATTCTCCCTTTCATTTACTTTGAAAGACTCATGGTGATTCTCTTGCACACGATTGAGCATCGCCCAAAGATACTTCCCAAACCTCATTAAATGGGACTTGGGAATAAGTGGCTTCACAGTTGAGTTTGTACATGCAGTTTGGACACTCAGTGTTTTTTATACCATGATTTGAGAGGAGAAATAACATTTGGGCCCTTTTCCAACAGGGATGTCTTAGTAAGAGACAACAATTACTACAGTGACATAGAACAAATGTCTTCAGCACTGCATTCATGTTGTCTTAACATCAAAGTATTTGCGGAGATACATTTGGTTAATTTTATTACAATAGAAATAAGAACACATTTTTAATATTTTACCTCAGACTGTTGTAATATTCTTGTACTTTATGAATCCAGGGCATTTGGTACATACCAGAGTGCATTCCTTTCTGTGTTAGTGGCTATGAGGGAAAAGAAGCCAGAATTTCTCTTTTTACCTGATCAAAAGGCCATCAAGCCACTCAAGGGTATGTCTTGAAATTGATAATCCTCTGTGGAGAGGCAATGATAGGGGAAGGATGCTTGAGCTCTATTAGACTGTCACATCACCTGTTAAAATGTCTGACAGATGTAGCATACCTCCAAACCTCTGTTACTCGACATGGTTGGATGTATCTCTAGAGCAGTGTAAACTGCAACCCCAAGAAATCCACAGTGAGTCCGTTTTCATCCCAGTGTGCAATACAGTGGTAGCATTGTTGAGGAAAATCAAACTACATTTTAAGGTTACATTTTAAAACAATGTGCTTTTTACGATTTTTAAATGTATGCCCTAAATCTTGAATCTAGCTACCCACTGTCAACTTCGGTCAGTTCTCTTTTAAAAACGAATCTTTAAATGGAGGAACAAAGTTGACGTTATTTATATTCAGCCACAGAACTGTACTGTACATATGTGAATTTGTTGAGAATTTGATGTGGATGTGTACATATGTATAATGTTTTAATTTTGTGAAATGCTGCTGAAAACACTACATATATTGCTGTAGTGGGGTTTTGTTGTTGGCAGCCAGTTTAATGATACTGTATGTATTGTACAGCTGACGGAAGAAGAGTTTTTTTCTAGTGATCATTTGTTACATTTTATTGTTGTGGCTGGAATATATTAATAATAAAAGTTTTAATGTCCATCTTTACTAAATGCTTTTGTGGTGATGTTATTAAGCAATCTGAAAAACCCAAATTCTGTATTTCAGTTCAGATCATCTGTGTGACAGAATTGTTTGACCACACATTAGCAAGAGGCGGTGTGGTATAGTGGATACTGCTTAAGGTAAGAAACCAAAGGGTTGATGGTTCAAATCACAAAAGGATTGAGACATGAACTAACATTATTGTGTCTTTCAGTCACTTGAGAATAATAAAGAAAGAGAACTATAAAATGTTAAAAATATTTTCAGAAATCTTTCAAACTTCCGTACCACAACTATAAAGATAACACAGAGGGACAATATTGTTGGTACCATTTTCAGAGCATTTTCCCATAAATGATGAATGATAAAACATCGATAGCCAATCAAAATCCACCCGACTTTGAAGCATGTCTCTTCATTGTGCTCACAGAATAGTGGCAGTGTGCAAATTGAGTAAACAGTTTGTTGCAATTTAATATTGCTGTTACAAAAATAGTTATTTTTCATTGTATGAACAGCCTTAACCACAAGGAGTATTAATGATTATAGAGGAAAGATTACATTTCTACAATAATCAAGTCATTGGAGCCAGGTGGACAAATCAAGTCAGGTGCAGGTTTGACCAGCTTTGCCAAGGAAAAAGATTAGTGCTGTCAAAAATAAGTCTTTGTTTACATAATATATATATATATATATATATATATATATATATATATATATATATATATATATATATATATATATATATATATATATATATATTCTTTATGTACAGTTGTGGTTTTCCTTAAGGGAACTTTGGATACCAAATATATTGTCAATGCAAACACAACATGTGTGCTATTAATAAAGCATAGAGAAACTACAAAGTTGTTTTACCTGTAACAAGCAACACAAAACCATTAATGAGCAGCAGCCTGATTTAAATTTTAGAGATTTGGACAGTGTGGATTTATTTTGGCAGTTGTTTTCTGTGCCCAGCATGGCTGCATTTATTATTTACAGGAAGTTTAGAAACTCCTACTTATAAATGGTAAGACCACCCACTGACTATGTGTTTCTGCTACTTTTCTTGAGTCATATCCTGAGGCAATAAGAAATAGAGTGGGCAAAATTGATGCTAACAGTACTCTAGCTAGTGCAAATAAATGAGTCATTGGCAGAGATCTGAAAGCTCCTTCACTCTCCTATTTCAAGTGCACCAAAAGGTGGGAGAATGTCTGTGATTCCTCAACTAATGTCTATTGTATGAATTTGTGGGATGTGTTTTAAAAATTAACAACAACTAATCCTAAATATTGCAGTATGGTAGCTTCCTGAAGCAGAGAAATTCTCAACTGCTCTAACTGACTTTGATAAAGGTGTTCCTCTGAAGAAATTCTTGGCGTCAGTGTAAATGTGTTGTCTGTAGTGCTAATTTATTCAGTGTCAAAATGAATGGAAAGCACCTGAGAGCTTCAAAATACTTTGATCGGGATTTGATTGGGCTTCTAACATGTCGATTCTTTGATCACTTCCAACCACAGGCCACCTTTTTATCTTCTAGGTCATTATTACTGTATAATCATGCATATTTTTGTTATCAGTGCATGATATCAGAAATGATTCTTGCTCCAACATCTAAGCCATTCATAGAGACAATACCATTCAACTAAGGGATGGGAAATATATTGGTGACTTGAATATATTCTTTGTTTAGGTTTAACAAATAATGTTTTGCTGTATAGAATTCTTGAGTAGGCTATATTGAGCTTTGGAGACTGATACAGTTTGTGTGTGTGTGTGTGTGTGTGTGTGTTTTATTATTGGATCTTCAGATTAGTGTATCAAAAACTGCTGCTTGATCCTTCCAATGTTCTGCAGTGCTAAGTAACATATTAAGCTGACCAAGCTGATTTCAGAATATGAGCTCAGCTGAACAACAACAAGATGACTGTGAAATAAAGCAAACTTTCCAGTTTATTTCAGGCCAGTTAAATAACTCATGAAAAAAAGCAGAGTCAATTTAGCATAACTCAAGAGGGGCAGGAGGGATTTTTTGTCTCCATACAGTTTTCTGTTGTTTTGGATGATTGGCCTTTCTTCATTTTGCTGGGCAAGCAAGTGTGGGAAGAATGCCCATGTGATAGGCCTCTGTAAACAAACAGAGTTAGTGATGTCACACCACTGGAATGCAGAGTAATGCATTTTACAAACTGAGGGTGCCATGTATAGGGGTATTCCCCCAGAGAGTATGAACTATCAGTGTTGACTCCTCTGTTTAATCATATCCATTTACATTTCTGTAAAATAAATTATTTTCAAGTATATAATTGCTGTTAGATGTTTTTCAGACTGATATATTAAATATATTTCTTTTCATTTAAAACATGGATTTTTCTCCAACTAGTGGTTGTGCATTCAGTATATTTACAAAGTTGACAAAAAAAATACAAATAGATAAAAGCTCAGATGCTCCACATATTAGAAGGAAAAAAAACTTGAAGCTGTGTATTGAACTTGTATTTCAGGATCATGCAGTTCTTGCCAGATGCTGCCTTTCTCACATCTATAAGTAAACAAACTTATGATTGTATTGACAATCCACAGGGACTCTATTTAAGAGACGGAATTTCTTAAAAGGTTTTACTTTTATTGGATGCTTTTTCTAACATTGTTAAGATTCTTAAGCATAGAGCATTTTCATGACCTAGGAAACCAAATTTAACCTTTCAGTATTACATATTCAGTTCCTAACTCATGAGGAACAGAAATATGACTCATTGCGATATTTTCAGCTTTATGTTCTATTTCACAACCTGGTGTTCTTGTCTAGACTGCCATCTCATATGGACATATATCCATAGGCAAATATGCTGTTCATACCGCCAGCCAAATAGTTCTTTGGCCTAATGGGGCACGTGGAACTGGCTTTCTAAGAAGTAGAGTAAATAAGGCTTCTGTGGGATGGTCTTGCTGACCTTTGAGCTGGAGGGAGTGCAGCTCCTCTTCTTTGAAGTTAGCTCATCAGCTAGAATGTGAACACCCTTAGAGGTCTCTCGTGGTCAGACAGCACCTGATACCACCCTTGGTCCTCACATCAACTGAGTGATATGGCAATGATCAGTGTCTAACAGCCAAACATTGTTGAGAGGACCAGGATTCTCTGATCTAAAGCCTTAGTGCCATTCAAAACACCACCCGCATACTGCATCTCTTGTAAACTTACACAAGATAAGTTTTCATCATGCATCATTACACAGCTGATGTCATGCACCTAGAAATAACCTAGTTATGAACACAAATAAGCCTTAAAAGAAGTTATATTAATTTTTCACTCTGTTTAATAGACATACCCCCTCCCCTCACTTTTTGTTGGGTTTGATTTGTTTTGCATTTTGTTTGGATTTTTTTGTGCGTTTTTTTTTTTTTTTACTGCTTTTTTCTTAAATGAACATTCCTAGTACAAAGATGTGCTAAACTTGTCTGTTTAATTTCTTGCAGTGGGCCAGTAAATGGAGCTAATCTTCCTCAGCAGGCGCTGTCATCAGTAGTGAGCTCAAATCAATCAGCTGATTTGAGGGTTAAGGGAGGGCCTGAGACCCTTACTGAAAGAAGTTAATTTATTTTTACCTCTGTATTTATCTATGTGTTAAATACTAAGCTGTTTTCTCTCCTATTTACAAATATCTGAATTAGTTGTATATTTTTATCTTATTTATAGTTTATAATCCTTAAAACTAAACACTTAAACGGGTTTTGCATTTGTAAATTGTAATTAATGATTTAAGTACATTTGAATATCAGTTGCAACACATAAAATGATTTTATACATCACAACTCTGTAGAGTTGCACTGCATTGTATGACCTAGTCTTCCCTTGGATTTACATTTAGTGGTCATGTTTGGGTTTAATGTATGTATTAATGAAGTGTTTGGAAATAAAGTATTGCAATTGCATTCTGGATTTAGAGAAGTCTTTCTGCCATGTTTAACAAAAGTGCATGTATGAGGTGTGATTGAGGTACAATTTGAAACCAATATTTGCAAATGAGTTTTTTAGGATTGTGTAGAATCCAGCAATCCAAATAACTACTCTTAAGTGGTGGCAGGATAGTTAACTCGCGATAGTATTGAGAGCTGGACAATCTTCTTTACCATATTAGGAATGTAAGAGACTGAGAATAGGGAACCGCCATGATTCGCAGGAACTGTTAAGTCAGTTGAGTTGAAGCCATGCTATTTTCAGCCATCAGAATCCCAGAGAGGGAAGAGGAGCAGCTTTGAATCAAGGGATCAGAGTGCCTGCATTCAAATGCATACATCTTGACCTGTGATATATAGGGCATGCTATAGGATAGCTGTTTAAGTAGTCTCTCTATCATTCTAAACTAAAAGTAATGGTTGTAATTTAAAACAGTATGAAAAAACAAGGCTTAAACATTTGTATATTTGTTAAACCACTACTTGAACTATAATTATTATATGCAGACTACTGTGATCTTCATTTGCTATATTTCACTTTAACACTTATCTGCAATGATGTAGTGGCTTTCATAACTTTGCATTATAGTCGATTGAAAGGTTGGAAGAAGGGGGAGCTTTCTGCTATCGACCATTTCATAACAGAGGAGATGAAAGGTTTGAATGAGCACTTTCTAGCATCACAGGAAGCTGATTAAATCTTTTATGGCTATTGTAGAGATGTGCTGTATCAGCTGGCTGTAAATAGTATATTGAACAGTTGAACAACTGTTGAACAGTATCATGGTATAAATTGCTAATTTATCCGTTTCTCATCCTAACAGCCCTGCAAATATATAAACCCCAGGTAAAGTCCACTGCTTTGGCTCTAATATACTGCACTGATAAGATATATATATTAGTCACAGTTGGTGGTAGAGGTCACTGCAATTTGCCAATATCTTTATGAAGGTATGTGTTCTGCCAGATGAGTAAAGACTTTTGTACTCTCCTATCCAAAGATATTCTTGACCTCAGCTTATTTGTGTAAAGCTAGTAGCCATTTGAGAGAGACATGGAAGAAAGAGTATTATAGAGGTGATAAGATGCTTATTGCTGCCGACTCCAGTTATCTGTAGAATAGGGAAAGTGTATGGTAATAATGATTTTAAAGGTGCTCTAAGAAATAAGTAGCCTGCCTTGTACCTCATTTGTAAATTAAGGATCAGCTTATTTGTGTTCAGTTGTATCATGCTACACAATACACATGATATTCATTTGTTACAATCTGTAACAAATCTGTTAACAATCTGTTATCTGACAGATTCTTAATTATCCACTTTTCTTGGTTTAAATCAGTATTATGTATGTAAATGAGATGTTGAAATCAATTTTGTGACCCAGTATTGTTTTTCAATCTGCAGTTCAACAAAAATACAGTGCTTCCTTGTAAAATTATTTTAGTCTATACTTGGTTATTTTATTCCTCACATAATCTTTGGTCAACTTTTCCTTATTTGCACTTGTGAGGCTTCTATGAAGCAGGTGACACTAGACTGCAAAGTAGCTCTGCATGGTGTGACTCCTATGTGTTCACTTTATTAACAATCTGTTTTGTATATGAATGTGTTGCGCAGTTCTCTTAACAGGCCTGTGAGGCTAGACTTGGTGGAAGCTTTGAGCGAGGTTTAGATTCCTCACCCCCAAGCATCACAGGACTTACATTCTTCTACACTTGGCCTGCCAATGTGAGTGTTTCTGTCCCCCTCAGTCACAGTGGACTTGAAATCAAATTAATGTTTACCTGTTCTTCAGAGACAAACAGCAAGCAGCTGTTTCTGTACAAAGGTCCTGCACTGCATGACCCTTTTATACTTAGCCTCAGCCCTGCTAACTGTGGCCATTTAGATAAGGTACAGTAGTTTCTGAGCAAGGTTATATGCTTGGCACTGTGGTTAATAGGGCACTGGCCTGAAATATCTGAAGTTTATTTAATGTTCTTTACTCAGAAACAATAAGCATCAGTTATGCTTGGTATGCAAATAAAAAAATGAAAGTGCACTTGATTTCATGTATATCCATTCCTCGAATGGAAGCTTCTACTGCAGAAAGCTGTTAAGAACAGCAGATAAAATATAGTTATTTACTACGGCAATGAAATGCACTCACTAATAAAAATTTTGCATTTTCAGAGCTTCATTTTGAAGTAGACGTTAAAACTAGAGATGACTAATGAATAAGCTGAACCTTTTCAGGTTGCAAGTACATGATACCTTTTTCAGGTCAGATTAGGGTTATATTTAGTGCATAAATATATTTATTGCCTGCCAATATTTGTTATTGACAATTTACTGTTGTTGCATCAGCCAGTACACCTAAAAATTAGGACAAAGCCACAAATCCTACGGTACCTTGCTTTTACATGGGCCTGTTATTCTTCAGCCCAAGGATCTCAGTCAGTAAACGGCATACATGTGTGGGAGCCTTTTTGTTATGTTGCAAGGCATAGGGCCTTCTTTTCATGCCAGCTCCACACTCTTGTTCTTTCATAATGGATAATGTGGGGACAGCAGTGCTGCAAACATGACTCAAACAATAGGTAGACAGCATGGATAACTATTCATTTTGCTTGTGTATTTGTGTGCATGGTTGAATGTGAAGCTTGGATATAAGTACACCAATGGTTCATCTGTGCTGCAGTTGACAACACATTCTCACCTTGTCTTTCCCTTTGTAACCCTGCCTTGTCTCATGTCCTTAAATTTTTTACCCGATTAATGCCATTCGGTCTTGTTTATGCTTATTTCGGTCTTGGTTATTTCCTCACTGTATCAATCTACATTTGCACCTGCCTATCTCTCTCCGTCTGCCTCGCCAGCCTGAGCTCCCAAAACTTCCTTTTCTGTTCGCTCAATTCCCTGTTGTTCTGAGCTGCTAATAGTGCACTTTCTCCAAAACTATTCTGCCTTTTCAGGGCAACAGGGTTCCATGTCAGCACTAGAAAATCTGTTAATTGTCATGTTAATGCCACTATCAGCAGGACTATTTGTCTCACTGAACAACATCAATTTATTCCTTGCTTTGCCAGTTTCACTCCTCTATACTTACAGTACCATAACATATACATATTACATATATTCACATATATTCATGACAGTGCTATTCCCTAGGCCAGAAATAAATAGAAATCTCTATAATGTGTCCATGCTGTGTGTCTCATGTGATGTGAGTATCCATCAAGGCTGTTTATATAATGGCACACGGCAGAATAATTTTTCACACCCTCTTACCATAAAATCAAAGTCTTTTATAGACTATTATCAGTGCTTTTTCATGGTACTGTGTTGCTGTTCTCTCTCACTATGCTTACAGGGTCTAAAGTGTAGACTTCACTAGCCACATGGCTTGCCACCAGGAGGCCGACGAGGCCCAGGTGTCAGTGTTAATTAACAGCTTTTTAAATAGCCTCTAGTCCCTGGGCCTGACTATCGCCATCTATATAGGGGAGTGAACTTTATGATATATTTGCACATGGCATGCACTATGGAGCTTCAGGTTTAGGTTTCTTCTGCCTCTAGTTCATTGGTCTTATTTAGGCCATTGGCAGAGTTTGAAATTTGAATTTCGTCACCCATAAATCTTCATTCTGGCCATAACATGAGCAGGTTATACATGCAACTGGTTGTCTCATTGTTGTTTGTCTTTGTCCAGGTCCCTCCGGGAGCAACAATGGACCGGAGAGGGATGAGGCCTCATAATAGGCAGCTGTCAAACAGAGATGAAAGCTTTTCCTGTCGAACCATGAGCTTGCCAAGAAGGCCTTCTATGTGAGCTGAGGTGACATAGACATCCCCGACTGCCAAGTACTGAGCCAGTGCCAATGCCACAAACACAAAACAATCTATCCATCTTCATTAAGTAGTTGATGCAGAATGCTACCCTGCACCAGTAACTACATATCAGTTTAGCTTTTTAAAGTTTTGCTTAGTAAAGACGTTAAAGTTTTGATTGCTATCATGTCATGGACTTAATCTGGGACCCTATTTGAGCTTAGTGCTCTTAAAAGCATTTTCAAAATCCACTGTACCACAGTTCTGATAGATGATCTTTTGTTGTTACCTGTTGCTAATTTACTGTTTTTCATAATTGTGGCATCTCATCCTGTTTAGCACTAGACTTCTAGCAGTTTTTTTTTTTTGTGAAATGCATTTCTGTGACTGCTAATAGATCAGGACACTTAAACCTCATGAGGATGCACAGGTCAAGAGTACCCAGAGAGGCACACATACTTTTCATCCAAACAATATATGCCTTTCATTGATGCTTGTCTTTTAGCGGGTGTGGATATTATTGGCATTATTTTACTAGCAGGTTGTTCTATGGAGAAATATGACTCCATTACACAATTAGAACCAGGGCAATAAATTGTATGTTTGTGTCAAAGCGTTTAAGGCCAAGATACAGTAGCAAAATGTAGACTGTCATACTATTGCATAAAGGTTACATAGATTGGAGGGCAGTATCAATGTGTGAAAAGTGAAAGGGGCCAAAATTATGATTCTTTTGTCACTAATTCTCTTGCTAAAATCTGGTTGAGTTAAAGACAGATAACTTTAAATGTGAAGATAATCTACATCCAAAATATACAACACTAGCCCCATATTTCTCTATATCAAAAATAATGTTCAGTTACACAGATTCTTAACTGTGGTGTACTGATTTCATTGTTTTAATTAAATAAGCATGTCTGTATGCCCCTTTAAGTTGTGTCCTCCTATGTGATTTTTAGCTGTGTAATTGCAGAATTAAAGTGAGGTATTGCGTATTGAGCTAATCTGATTATCTGGCCTCTAAGCAGATACAGGATAAAGCTGTCCTGGGATCCCAGGATACTTTGAAAATGATGCGTCATGGAAAAGATGCATCATTTGAAACATCACAAACAAAAAAGATAGGATACTAAGACATTAAAATGTGGGGGGGGGGGGGGGGGTTGGAGTTACACTATGTTATTTAATATATATGTTGTTGGTTAACTGTGATATATAATAATAAAAAAAACATGTGTTAGCACAGTTTATCAAATACTGACCTCAGTTGAGAATACGTGCTTCTAAAGATTGTAAAGTGAGTCAGTCAGTTCCTGTCCAATGTATGTTTTAACAGAGCAACAAAAATGACGACCTCACCATTAGTACATGTCTGGTTGTTGAAAATCATGCTTTGGGCCATTTGATAGATCTGAATTCTTTGGTACTGTATGCCATCGGGTTGTCAATCCTGTCTCTTACTGTTTGCCATAGATTAAAAAATTGCTGCTTTATTTTTTTAGGCCTTCTTTCCACGAACACTGAGCTACATGGCACGTGAGGTTTTGCACGTGATCCATGTAACATTGGTCTCAGATAACCTTACAAGTCCCAACTAGGAGAATACATTTGTTGGTGTGGGGGTAAGAAGGGATCACCTTACTGCGCTGTAGTGTAAGTTCTTGCGAGCTCAACTTGCCATTTGTCATTTGTCATATTGCTCATAGGCAACTACTGTAAGAGCAAATTAATTGTTATGAAAAGGTTATCACTTTATGTTGTGGCAAAGAATGTAACCTGCATAGTCAATTATATAAAAAGCAACCTCTGAGAGTTTAAACAAGTCAAGTGATCTAATTTCTCCTGAGTTCCCTGTCAAGAGTCCAGCCTGCCTTCATGCAATCATCCAAGCTAGTGTTTTGCCTTTGAGGTCTGATGTTAAACAAACAACTCAAGTGTCAGAAAAGAGAGACATCGGAGTTAATATGTACTGGCCATAAATCTGTGCATGAGCTTGGCTCTTGCATGCAATTAAGTGGATCTCACTGTACCATCCAGACAGATTAAGAGGACAGTAGGGAAATACTGAGGTCTATTTAACTGTCAGACATGTAATAGTTACTGACCATTATCCAGTATTCTAATTACTTGCCCTGAAATGTGAATTGCTTTCATTGGGATATTTTGCATATTTAGAATATTCATATATTCTATATGCTACTAGTGGTCATCTGTTAGGATAGCTCTTATCAGATGTCATGTACTAGTCCAGCCCCAATACTGATATGATGGTCTAGGTATCATCATATTATCATAATTCAAAATCAGCTGAGAAGCACTTTCCTAGAAAGAAGTAGGTCTGTCATATATTAAAAAATGTCATTCTAAATTTTGTCTTCTGTTTAGATGAAACAAACATAATGGTCTGTCTGTGAATGCTTTGCTGTCTTGTGCTTGCCGTATCTAAAGCTTCAGTTATACTTAATCATCATATACAATGATATAAACTGATATCCCAGTGTCCAGTCTGTATTAACCATGCCTGATTTGTGTTAGAACATGTATTGCATACATCATTTTGTATGGTATGTTAAACATCAACTAGCGCCAGTCCTCTCAAATAAACAACGACCTATATTTGGATAAGCAGGCACCATGCTGACCTTGGGTGTCTCTTTGTTTGTCGTGAGTGATGATGAGAGGGTGCCAAGAACATGTGTCAAGAGATGCATGTCATGGTATGCACAGGTATAGCTATATAATCTTAGAAATCAGCACTGATTCAAATAAAATGTTTCCTACTGCTCTTTATGAAGCACTGCAAAACCTTTGCAGCTTCTTCCCAATACATTTTATTATATTGTATTCTTGGTCTACTGTACAGTGCAAGGAGGTGAGTACCCAGCTGAGGCGCAGGTGAAATAGCCTTTGAAGGCAATATCTGTGCAATGACCTCGCCCCACATAGGTCAGTCTTGCACACCAAGACCTCTGCTGTCAATCCTTGACATGGCATCAGGTTTCAACACAGGGATTACTAGAAAAAGATCTGTCCTCCCAGGATAGCACAGCAAGGTTATATTTAGCCTGGCTTGATGCATAGCCAGAATAATGCCAAGTCTGCTGGCCACTGACCGCCCCTTGCCCCCCTGATGCTCCCAGTGAGAGGACTGTGGTCACACCAAGTGTGGGCCACTCAATATAGTGTTTGAAAAGCAGTGTGCTCCCAGTACACAGATTTTTCGATTTCTTCCTATTATCTTAAATGAGATTATAATAAGTATATGTTGCATTGTGCAGCCCATTAGCCACCACTGATCTAGCAGAATCCCAAGAGAGTGTGATTGTTTCTGCATGCAAACACAGCTGACAGATAATCTAACCCACCCACTTTGTTGGCATGAGCTCAATAGCCCTTAAACTTAAGATATACCTTATTGCAATAATTCTAATAAGTTTGAGCATTTTACAGTTTCTTTGAATAGCTTAAATTTCTAATTAATGCTCTTTTTTTCAAAATGTATGTGTCAAGGTTTTGGTAGAGTATTATAGTAGCTGACATGGAAACCATTTTAGTCTACATTTTTGTAGTAGACCTAAACAGCTTCATCTTTAATCTTTTGTGGTCTCTTGAACCAGACATATGAGTGATGCAACTATTCTATAATGAAAATACAGATACTATCTAGCACTCCTGCTTGGGCACAATTGTGACCCCTATCTCTCAACTTGTTTGTTTTCCTCTGCTTTTTCCATTGAATATTCTTAGCTTGCAAGTAGTCTCCATGACACATAAACAGCTTTAAGTTACCCTCTTGTAAACCAGTTGAGCCAGCATTCGAACCTACAGTCATGCTTAGAGCCTTATTGCTTTGAGTCTGTCATGTTTGCATTGAGTGATAGGATGGAATTTCTTTTTTCTTTTTTTTTCTTTTTTACAGTTGGTTATTCATGGCAGTTTTCCCCTATATTTTTCTTGAACATCTGATACATTAGTTACTCAAACTCCATCCTGAGTTTGAGTTCTAGCTTGTGAACCTTCACTCATCCCATCCTCCTCTATCTCACTCAATTTGCTTCCTGTCGACCTTCTTTCCTATCTAAATAAAGGCATAAAAAAATGTACATATATAAATGAGTAACTCTTTAAATATTGTATTGACCAAAGGTCAAGCTCTAACAAATATACAGTGCTTTAAAGAAGACCAAAGCTCAAGAATATCAGAGCCCTTCATTAGTTAGCAAGATCAGGGTCAGTCTGTCCACTATTTTAATTTGGTCCATGGCTGCCTCGTGTCTATGTCTGTGACAAGGGTTCAACAGGTTCACCCAGCTGACCAGGGGCAGGACATTCACCCGTTCAATGGAACAGTAATATGATACTACTGATCTGTCTGAGGGATTTGAGCATAACTCAGAATCCCAACAAAGCAAATCCCATCTTTGCAAAGTCACACAGGTGTCACTGATCCCAAGTGACTGATACCAGCCAGGGAAGAGTGTTTTTTTATATATATATAAAAGGGTTGGATCCCTTGCAGGAATCAATAAGCACATCTTTAGAGCAGGGCTATTTCTGACCGTACGATGGGGCCTGGCCACATTCCTTGCTTCTCAAACTTTTTTTCATATGGTCTCATTTGAAAAAAAGAGGTATGTGTAACCTAATGAGCACATTGTCCATTCCCTGTCTATCACACTGAAGATGTTTTAATGCATCATACAATGACTATTCTTAAAGTTAACACAAACATGAAAATTCGTTTGGTCATTTCAAACCTGTAAAACTTACTTTCTTCAAAATAATGTATTAGATATTTGAAAAAACTTTGTGGTTCAAACAACATTGTACCCCACTGACTTTCATTTTATAAACAAGAAACACAGTTATTTCCAAATGTCTTGTATGTTCCACAGACAAAATATATTGATATAGGCCTATAACATGAAGGTGAGTAAATGTTACAAAATGACACACAAATTAAATTCACTCATGGTCATGTGAAAACATTTTGAATAGGTTCTATCTTCAGCTTGTTGTTGATATTTCTGAGATTTCATGCTAACCCGTCATGTGCTCATAAGAGCTCACAAGTCTACATCACTATTCGGGGGGTCAGTCTGGACCAGCACACAAAAGTTTGATATGAGAGACCCTGTGACCTAGATTTGGTAGGTTGGTTAAGTGAGAGCTCTTATATTTCAAGTGACCCAATTGGCTGCAAAAAATATTGTCCCCTGCTGGCAAATGATTGCCCTCTGGCCAAGAGCATTTGTAATGGATATCTCTTTATATTTATAGCTTTATCCTTTGACTGATCATTTCTGAATGAAAAAAAAAATTGAATTCTGCAATTCTGTTTGTTATTTGTATCTTAGGCTTCTCGTGCAACACAAATTATTTATTCCCATCCAAATGCTCTTTGGAATGATGGCACCAGTCCATGTTTATGGAGTAATAAACAGGATGACTTTTATGAATTTACAATTAATATATGATATTCCATGACCTCTATGATGCAGATTTGTTTTATTTATCTGGCTCTCCATTGCTAGTAACTACCATAGCTAAACACAACACGATGAACTTCTAACTGGCTGCTTGCTATTGTTAGTAGTCTTGTGAAACTTTTAACCCCCTTTTAACATTTTTTACACATCTGTCAGTAGGAAGATTCTATGACACTGGTCTTCTAAATATAAAGCCAGTTCCCAGTTCCTACTCAGGAATAGCCATGTTTCCATCAAAGGTTGGTCTCTGGTGCATGACTGGAACAGATGCAGCTTGTACTCACTCTCCATTACTCAAGCTCTTTTGGGGTCTCAGTGTGTCACTATAGGTTTACAATCATCTATCGGCAGTTGTTTGAACCATTGGACAAACTAAATCTAAACTGCAGATCAGAATATATGAGTTGGTGTTGCAGCAGGCTACATTATTCACCTGCTCATTCACTTGTGGGTTAAACTTCTATATTTCAATGATTCATTAAATTCAAAGGGTGTGATATTTGTACTAATGCAAACCTATTATCTTTGCTCAGCTGAGCAATCTGTGACTCAATAGAATTGAGTAATAATTAGAAACATCGGCTGCTAACACATTTAGAAGTAGTGTGATAATTTGTAACATTTAATAGTTTATTAAATAATGCAATGTCATCTGATTCCAGTTAAATATGGCTAAATTAACTGTATGCCTTATAGAGTTGAGAGATTCATATTGGTATTTTTTATAATAGCCCAATCAGAAGTAGATTTGTATCTTTAGACAGTAATATACTATATTTCAGTTAAAATATCAGGTAGTTTTTTTTTCTTTACACAACAGTTTCTTCTTTTTGGGTTTAAACAAGGCACATCTGCAGGGGAGTACCCTATTATTTTTATTATTATATTATTAACATCTTCTAGAAATTTACTCATGTTGTTATCAACATCAATGTAGTTTCTATCTCTTCCAATGGTAAACTGAGGACACTGGAACCAATCACCCGTTTAACCTGCAATCTGACAGGAATATGGCAGCAACTTTGTCCACCTTTAACAAACTTTTAAACTTTTTTCAAGTTTTTCTCTTCAGTATTCTGAAGATATTGTGATGTGACTTTAAAGATTCGCACTTTGATATACATTATGGGCCCTATCTTGCACCCAGCGCAATTGACTTTGTACACCGACGCATGTGTCATTCCTATTTTGCACCCGCGCAAAGCGCGCTTTTCCCTCCACAGAAGCACGTCGCTAAACTAGTGAATGAACTTGCGCTCCCTGGGCGGATCAGCGCAAAAAAAGAGGCGTGTTCCGGCGCAAACAATCCCTGGTGCTATTTTGCTGTTCCATTAAGCAATTGCGCCACTGACCAGAAAAAACCTAGTCTAAAGTCAGTGGCGCGTTGCGCGCTGTTCATTATGCTATTTTAAGGGCGCATGTTTGACCTTAATGTATATAGCGTGCACAACGCGCATACACTTTGCTCATATAATCTACACAGATTTTTATTAAGATTCATAAATTGTTACACTAAAAAAATATTAACACATGAGATGACGGAAATCATTGTGGTGTGTCACGAAGATGTGAAAAAATAGGCATAAATCTTGCTTACAAATTATTCAGGCTAATTGTAGTAATTAAGGATCAGACCTGTTTGCCCAATATTGGCAATACATATATGTATATAAGGACATCTGACAAATTGGTTTGTCCGTCAAGAACCAGGAAAAAAAATCGATGAAACAATTGTGGCTATTTCCTCCCACGCCTGTTTAACCGACGCTATTTTGGGTGGGTTTCTCCCATCCCCATACAACACAATTTCTCTGTCTTTCACTGCTCTTACAAGAACATCAGTCTCCTCGGCTGTGAACCGCTCCTGGCGTGCGCCTGGTAAATACGCCATAATAATAGCAATCCATAATGGAACTTGCGCACCTGCTTTTAAAGGGAATGTTGGATGACGCTCTGATTGGTTTATTTCACGTTGCGCCCAAACCACACCTATGAATAATGAAGCTACTTCAGACCAACCCATTTTAGATTTGCGCCGGGCGCAAGAGCCATTTATCCCGCCGGGAAAATAGCAACAGCGCCGAGACCCGCCCACAAACTTACTTGCGCTTCGCGCTTTGACACTTGCGTTTCAGATCGTTTAAATAGGGCCCTATGTGTGCCTTTACGTAATTTCCTTAACATTATTAATACAATTTCAGAAAGGTTGAGTTATAAATTTCATTGAATAGTTGTTGTTAGGGGATTTGCTGATTAATACAAATTGATGGATCACTAGCCTCAATAATGACTGAAGGCTAGCGGTGTCAGGATTCTCTGGGATAAAGGACTTAAATGCAGAAATGCAACTCAAATTGGTCTTCAGAAGGGATAACTGGTCAAACAGAGAAAAAACAAAACATAACAACTGACTGGGAAAACTGATCAAACCTGCGACCTGACAATGGTTCATATGAGTTCCACAGAATGATTTGCATGAGTTGTAAAAAGCTGTCATATATGTGGTCAGAGACAGAATTTCAAACTTGAATCCCTTGTATCATTCTCAAGATGAATAAGATACCCAGAGGAGTGCATTTGAAACAGATGATCACTCTCAGAATAGAGTAACAGTCAAGGAGCCGTGTGCTTATGAAAACTGACCGAATCAGCATGCAGGTCACGACCTATCATGACACTAAGCATCATCTGATTTCATCACAGATCATTACATCCTCCAGCTATCCCATTCAGGATGGTGCTCTAATAGTGCCAAACAACAGACTGACCCGAGTTGCTTTAGTTCTGGTGGGTGCTTTTCACATGAATGGCGTGCCAGTATTGGCTCCTATTCAGTGGTTAAAGCTATGCCTGGGAAACCACAGTCCCTGTAACTGACAGCCTGTGAACCACAGGTCTGAGTAAAGTGCGTCCTTCCATGGGATGGTATTTCAGCATGCCGTTTTGAAAGGCAACCTCGACAGTGGTCCTCACATGGTTGCGGTTGCAGAGGCTCAGCTCTTGGCTCCAAGCAGGTCCCCTCATGAAGGGTATACCCCAGCTAAACCCATGGTCTTACCCCCTTTCTTTCCCAACTCAAGATCCAATGATGGCATAGGCCGGCAGATGCAAGAGCCTTGGAGTTGTCAATCAATAAACAGACTTTGCCTCTGCCAAATCTCATTAAGGCTCATGTTCTGTACTCATCTGGCAGACAGAGCTGTGGTGCCTCATATGCTGCATGCCCTCCTTCCTAGGCATATTAGATGTAATGTGACATTTTAGTCCATTTAAACATGTCAAAATCTAGTGGTACGTTTGACTACTCCTAAACCTAAGAAATATAATATCCATCGGTTTAAGTTGCAGCTGGCTTACTTTTGACAACCAAAGAGCATTAGCAGAGAACTCCCAAAATCAGGGAAGCAATATCAAGAAATATATAATTGGTACTCATCCATAATAAGTCCCAAGGAAAAAATGTATGAGGGGTAGATTTTTAACTATTATTGCATTATACTGAAATTGTTATACATTAAAATAGTCCTTTAGTGGGGCTTTAGAAATGGAAGTATAGATTTGAAAAGGTTCATTCTTCTGACCATTTTTGACTTTCGACTTCTGATGATTCCTTTGATAGATTTGGTCATATGATTGCCTGTAGCTTAACTGCAAGACTGAAAAACAAACAACACTAAAGTCATGGGTTTGTTCTTGAAAGCATCAGAAGTCTCATAGAAAAAGTAGTCTGCAAAATTAATAAATTTTAGTGCATATGGAGAGATGAAAGTAACAGTATAGTTTATCACCAGTGACCTGTATTTTACAGTAGATAAATATAATGCCACCCATCTCCCTCTCAAATATTAATCTCTTAGAAAGCACCTGCATGAGCCATGTGTGCAGTATCTGAAACAGATTCTGCCAACTCTATAAACCTATTATTTATAGTCATGAGCAAAACAGAGATTTGTGGGTAAGCTGATGTGTGTTTGATTTTGGTTGTAGATCATGGTTTTCTTAGAAAAGCTGAACCAATAATGTTCATAGTGACTGAACAAATAATTTTTCATTTAATATCATGTCTTTCATTTATTAAAATAGAAACAAACCTTTATATTAATGTACACACACCCACATACACTTTCTTACATATATACTACATCTCCCATGCTGTGAGGCACTGTTTGATGTCTCTGTTGCTGACATCTAGTGACCAGCATGAAGAGGAGCAGAAGCTCTGTCTGAATAATTTATGTCTTCTGTGTTGCCCACAACCAAATAACTAGCCTAAGGCAAATGAGTATGCATGTGAAAATACAGCTTGCCAAGCAAATAGATCCTCAACTTAACATGTTTGGTGATCAATAATTTCAATGACTACAATGCGTTTTTATAAAAGCGGTGATTTTATGTAGCTGGTGAAAATAGATGAGAATCTTGAAGGTCTTGTTGTTTTTGTTGTATGAATCTATCTGAATCTATCGGACAAAATGCCTTATCCATGCTCAAAGTGGAGTGTCTTGAGTGGTTTAGATTTACTTTGCTGATGCAAAGATTTGGTTAGATATCTAAAAGTGAATCTGCAATGGAAGCCATGTCTATTTGTATATTTTATACTTGTACTTTGTTGCAAATGGAATATTAGTCTTTGATCTAATGGAGCTTCCAAAACAGATGTAAAAAGGAAGTACAATCAATTATTTAGATAACACTATGGAGTCACTGTACCTGATGAGACAGTCTTTGACCTTTTTTTTTCTAATGCATACAGTATGCACAGTTCTTAGTGTTTCAGAAACAATCCAGTTTCTGAAACAGATCTATGGCAATTTGACAAAACAAAGAGGAGGAACATCGTTATGTTGACAACATGACAACTTATCAGGTGTCAGTTGCAGGACACAAGTACAAACAAATAAGTGTCTGTTTGGCTTCCTCACTCCACAATGATGAGACATTTGTCCTTTTATTTTGTCATATTACCCATTCAACTGAATGACCAGAGGGATAATGTTGATTTAATTCAGACAACACACTCTGACCCACAGAAACTGCATCATTAATTATATTTATGGCTTCAAGGTCAAGTGCATGGATGAATGGATACAATGGATACAAGAAGGGTTTACACTGCAGCAACACAGACGCGTGTATTTAAGGAGTACAGTAAAACTCGCTATATGCACATTTGAAACAGATAGTAATCTAGGCTGTGACAGAAGGCCCCATTGTGGAACGGGATAAATGAAGTATATTCGTCTCCCTTAGGGACTCCCTAAATCAAGATGAGCCTTCACTGATGGGTTAAACATGAAACAGACAGTTTCTTAGCATCCACCTTGCAGGCAGCAAGAGGAAGGATTAAGTTGCTGATAGTAAGGGTCCAATCAAATGCACAGTACAATAACTATAGTACCAGTAATAGATTAAATGCATAGTTTAACTGCAGAAAAGCCCACTATTGCTGCTCCACTGTGATTAAGATCTTAGCAGATCATTTTAAGCGAGTATGCATATAAAATTCAGCACTATTACAATAAAAACCAGTTAACCTGTTCTTATCTGTCGGTTGTGACCACACTGAGACACCTTCTTTTGTAAACACTGATGTTTACACAAGAATCAGACAGTTTCTACAAGCTAGAACAAGTTCTTCAGCCAAAGTAAGATTATAAAGGTACACAAAGAAAGTCCTCCTGTCTCGTCGAACAATTACTTTTGCATGCACAGCAACAATTAGGACACTAGAAAAGTATTTATTTTGTTTGATATCTATTATATCCCATTGCACTTTATTTCCCCTGTCTAATCTAAAGTTAAATACAATTTTATTTGTTTAAACTCCTGACTGTTACATCCAGTTCAGTTCAATTACATTAAGCCTTAAGACAAGCTTTGGAAAAAAAACTGTTTTGAATAGCCAATAATCTTTTAGAGAAAATATATAGCTGCCTAATCCAAAATGAAATTGTATAGATACTGTGCAATTGTGGAAAGTGGGCCCACAAACCCATAGTCACACTTTGCTGACTGAATGGGACACTGTGTTTCTATTTGCACAGCTAATAATGCCAACGAGCCAATTTCAGGATGTCCTCAAATAATTGTGCATACTCAGTCTAATGTGGAACAAGACAACTATTCCAAGAAATGTGAAGAGTTCTGTATCATCTGTACAAATAGAATTAGTCTATACAACAGAAAGTCAACAGAGACATGTTTATTATTCCACACCATTTCTTTTCTTTGCACAAACCACCAGGCACAGGTCCTTAAAAAAAAACTATGGAAGCACAATTTTCTTCATTTTTTGATTGTTTTAGAACACCACAACATAAAAATGCCTTAATCCAGTGATGGATGAGCAGCCCATCTGTCTCTGCTGCAGCAACCCTTAGTAATCAGAACCAAAGCTCACAAAGCCGGAAAAGTGTGCTTTTCTTGGAATAAAAAATAAAAGTCAGACAGCCTTAGTGAACTGTGAAACACAGATGCATGGTCTTTCTGAAGGCAATACAAGAAAGCACTGAATCAAGTTCAGTCAAAAAAAGAAATAAAAAATCGACATACGTAGTGGACGAGTAAGGCAAAAGATTGTAAATAAACTTAATTAATGAAGTGTGTTTTTAAAATACAATATTAATATCAATATTAGATTGGAAATTAAATTGTGCATTAAATTTCTATTGCATTGTGCATGGTCTTTTCCTCCTAATTTTACACTTAGATTACTTTAGTCATCTAACCTTTACTTAAACATTTTTATTCAGGACTGTACATTATAACATTTTGACATCCAAATTTTAAGCATTTAAAACTAATGATTTTTGGGGATATTTAGTAATAAACAGAACACAGAAATCCTTATAGAGAAAAACACAAGAAATTCTGTCGTGGTATTTCCCTTTTCAGATTCCTGTCATTTCTCGATTGATCGTGTAATATAATTAAATCTGAATAAACTTACCTCAGTATTTCCTGGGTTCCAGCTCTGGGTGTATTTTAGCCACATACAGTTTTATATTTTATGTTGGGAAGGGGTGACTCCATCTAAATGTGATTTCTGCTTATTTTTTAATTGAAAAGCATCTTCTCTTTTTTTTAAAGGTGTGCTAAGTAATTTGTATTTGTTTTACTGGCTCCTGTTCATTCCAGTGGCCTTTGACCATACTAACACATTTTTTCCATGGATGCATTGTGTTAATTTTACCACCAATGACTCGCGCCTAAACTATATATTTTTATGTTTTATTTCTTTACATTGCCTATTGTTAATGCTTCATTCTTCGTTCTTCTCACAGTGGCTGGTGCATTTCCCCATCCTGACACGTGCTAACCTACCTGTTTCTGTGTGGTTCTTGCGGATGGAGTGGCCTGTGTCTTGGAAGGAGGCATTTCGTGGTGTAGTGCCTATATGATTGGTAAATGCTGCATCCAATTGTTTTGAGTCTAGGCAATTTTCATCTTCAGGTACTGTTTAAAATGGTCTGGTTGTTGCAGGTTGTTTATCACGTTCATTGCATTTCATCACTCCAGCCGGGACTGGTTATTGGAAGTCCCAGCTCATTCTGTTTGCACTGCTGGGTTTTCATGCATTGATGATCTATACTATTAATCTGAATTACACCTATGCTACGTTACTGCTGTGTTTTTAATATGCATGGTTTTATTGTTTATGTGATTTACTTGTCTGTTCAGGCTTACATAAACTGTCACGTTTATTTTTTGTAAAGAGCTTTTTCCACTTATAAATGTGCCAGATAACTTAAATTATTTTGAATTTGGTCAAGCTGCAAGACATCACTGGTCAAGTGATTTACCCTTAGAAAAATGTACCATGGTTTTATTATATAAAAGTGTAGTAACCATGTCTTATTGGCATATTGATTACTATTTTTATAACCAAAGTTTTACCACAAATAACATGATACAGATATTGTATAAATTCCCATTTCACTATTTCATGTGGCTCTACTTCATTTTGATGTCTGTGGCTTTCCCTCACCTTGTTCTCCAGGTCTTTTCTGAAGTTTAAAGATCTCACTTCTCTCAGATTCTCCCAAACACACTTCCACTTAAAGCATATGCCTGCAAAGTATTAATTGTGCATATTATGAACATGTTTTAACATCTATCTCTACTAATGTTGTAAATTATACAATTGGGTACAATGTAATTTTTTTCCATTTTTATTTTATTTTCCTCTTAACCACTAGATGTCATAAAACTCACCACAGCCCTTTCCTAAACATCCACATTTCACTCTTGATCTTATTACAAAAAGCGCACGAATTACATCGAGTAACGTTAACTTACCAAGTTCTTGCATCTTTCATTCAGTCAAAAACGTTAGTAAAACCGTGCAGCTTGTTCCTGGCACCAATAAACTGTAATAAAAGAAATGTATCAAAATCGGTTACATAAACCAGTAGTAGTCTTATAGGCTTAATATAGAATAAAGAATACAGTTTTCCGGTAGGCTAATCTTCTTCAAAAAGAGCGCGAATTTTCGACATGCTAAGCCATTATGAGAGATAATGAGGCTGTCTTCTGTGGTTGCTGGCCCGAAGCACAGTAATACACTAGTTGTACCATTTAAATTACACCAAATATACTAACATGTGTAATATTAGTGCATATTAAGTAGGCTATTAAGTATTCATTGTTGAGAAACACACCTAGTCTTGTTTGCAACAAAGCTACCGCTGCAGTGCTCCGCCAAATTATTGCTGACGTATTTCGAAGGAATTTTTTTTTTTTTTTTACTTTTTACCCTAGAAATTTGTTAGTAATAGTACGACTTTGGAATTATATGACTGTTTAAAATAGACTCTGGCTTTCAGTTTTAAATATATATATATATATATATATATATATATATATATATATATATATATATATATATATATATATATATATAATATATAAAATTATATATATATTAATATATAAATATATTAATATATTATTAATTATAATTACTGAAATATAATATTTTAATATTATATACTAATATTGTAGATTTTTGAAATTATTTGTTGTTTTTCTTGTTGTTATTATTAATAGGCCAATTATTATTGTTATTATTATTATGAGATTAGTAGTTTTTAGTTATGTTCGGTTGGTTAGGATTATTTTCAACGTTCTCCACGAGGTGGGTTA
>NC_039246.1:25954609-26018657 GCF_003368295.1 Carassius auratus | reverse complement strand
CCCTCGATTTGCTAAATTGTGCGGACAATTTATAATCAAGTGAACGCAATAGTAACATCGGGGACGCACCAGTAATGTGGTGTTCACGTTTTAGTACTTGAGGGAACGAATTAGATAAATCGTGCCACGATTTAGCCTACATTTTTCCTGCATGTCATCTGTCTGCGGGGCTCCGTAACCTAATCTATCTATCTATCTATCTATATCTATGTCATATCTATATAGATATAGATATATATCTATATTCTATATATATATATATATATATATAATATTTAGTGATATG
This sequence comes from Carassius auratus, assembly GCF_003368295.1. Classification (NCBI taxonomy): domain Eukaryota; kingdom Metazoa; phylum Chordata; class Actinopteri; order Cypriniformes; family Cyprinidae; genus Carassius; species Carassius auratus. The sequence goes on along the minus strand of NC_039246.1, from coordinate 26,018,371 downwards.
GGTGATTATCATGGGTTGGATATGATCTGTTCACCTGACTTGAGGTTATATCCTCAGCTTGGTTAACAGGGATCAGGGCGACAGCCACAGCGGTGAGCGGGAGCGCAGTGTGTTTGTGTGTTTTTGAGACTCTAGCCGGCAGTTAGCCACAGATCAGCCCTGAAGGGACAGCTAATCGATGAGCCTGTCGTCCACTCAGGCCTCATCAGACAACCTCGGGAGTCCCATTCCTGGTGATGAGCCTGGCCGCAGCGCTCTAAGGCCCCATGGGAGATCCGGAGAAGGCCGAAGCCTGGGTGGGAGGGCAGGGGGGTCACCGGTATGGGTCATTGTCCTTGTCGGAGAGTCTGGAAAGCCTGAGCCAAAATTGGGCTGCACGTGCGTCAGGGACTGCGGTAACTAAACTACGCCACAGACGATGATCTCGTTCCCTCAGAGACGTCTGCAAACCTCAGTTCTAGTCATTCCATCGTTAGAGGAAACCATGCGGTTGCATTGCAGACACTGCGGCCACATCTACTCTATTCTGTCGGATAATGTCTTGTTCATATCCGATGACGGTCACTTTCTTTCTCTCCATCTATAGACCTCCTCCGTGATTCATTTCCTCTCTCTTTTCCCTCACTCTTTCAAGTCCTCTCTCCTCCACTCAGCTCCAGCATGTTATTTCACAGAAGAGGAATGTTACTACTCTAGTTAACACAGACCTCAGAGGCAAATAGCTGACGAAGCCATACATCATTAAGTCCACTGCTTAGAAGCCATCTTTTCTTTAACAAGATGGGTCTCAATAGACATATTCATCATTACTGTCACACCTGAGGAAAAGGAGAGAAGCAGAGAGAGGGAATGACGTAGAAATGAACGAACGGGAATATAACCGAAAGACTAGAAGAATGTAAAGCCATTGTTAATTAAGAAAAATAGAGCTGTCAGTCAATTAAAAATGTAACTGATTTAATTAAAAGGATATTCTGATTAATTCATCAGATAAAATTGCATTTAATTAAATGTATCTATAAATGTTTTGCTTAGAAAATGAAGAGGACTGAAAGACTTAGATTTAATTTTAATAATGCTATTTATATTTTCTCAAATCTTGAAAATATGTTTTATTCATGAATTGCTGTAATTAAATAATATTTTTTCAATTGATATAAATTAATAATTTATGAAAATTATTATTGTGACAGCCAAACATTTTTAATAGTCATTTAAGAGACATTTCCAATATTTTTTGGTATATTTTTTAATCGTTCAATTAGTTTGGCAAAGGAAAGTTGCATAAAGTCAGCTATAATTGCACAAAAACATAAGGAAGACATTATGCAAAAAATAAGGTTACTTCTTAAATTGATCAGATGGTTGTAAAAAAAAAAAAACAGTAAATATTACAATAAGGATCAATTTGTTAATGCATTAGGTATCATGAACATTATTAAAGCATTTATTAAACTAGGTTAATGTTTATTTCTAAATATACTATTGTTAATTCATACTCACAAATAAAAATAAATAAATAACAACTACACCAAAATCCAGTAAACCACAATAAATGCTGTAGAAGTCATTGTTAGATCATTATATGTAATGCGTTAACTGATTAACTGCAAAAATTATAATTACTTCCCATCTGTAAATGTAATTTACATATGGGTCAGGGGCATGATTAATTATGTTCATTTTTATCACATTATTTTCTTTATAATTTATCACACTCAATTAATGTTAAAATGGCAGCCTTAGAAAAAAAACATAAAAAGCCCCAAATTTATGGTCATACCGGAGCAAACACTATATCAAATGCATTCACTTTTTTTCTCCTCCACTTGATGGGAAATACTAAAAAGCAATTAAAGCAATCTGAAGTTGAACTCATCTGGGATGAGAGATTGAAAGGGGAGGGCGAGGGGGACGCATCAAGCTAAGGGTAATGTAGGTGCTCGGAAACATGTGGTGATCGGTAATGACTGCACGAGCAGAAAAAAACGGAGGGCAGCGCAAGGGCATTTATTACCGCTACCTCTGATGGGCTGACTGCAATATCCTCGTCATAATTGGCACACAGATGTCACAAACGCTGTTGACATTTCACCAAGCAGAAACAATTTGGCGCTGCGAAACGGGGCGGCGACGAGGCTAAGAGGGAACAGAAAACACAGGCTGTAAATAAACACAGAGAGATCCTATTAGCCGAGAAAGCGAGAGAACGAACGAGCGAGATGGAGGTGCTCAGAAGAGGAGGTGGAGAGGGCCAGGATGTCAGAGAAGACAGACACTAATGGATTCCTGGCAAGAATGTGTCATTTAAACAGGACGTTTTTATTGGAGTGAATGACACCATTACATTAAGCACACCTCTGCTTTGTGTTAATCACCGTGTCAACAAGTGCGATTAATGGATATTACTTGTTGATACTTGGTCCAAACTAATGGCTGCGCCTTCCCGCTTGACATTGCCGTGTATAACGAATAAAAAAAGTTTGCCAGAGTGTGTGTGTGTGTGCGAGGGAGGGAGGAAGCCATTTACAAAGTATCCTAGCACCTGCTCATTGTATTCAACAATGGAAAGGGTAATGGCTCTTAGATCTTACTCAACCCCTCCTGAGGATGTTTGAAGGAATATTGTATGTTCAATACAAATTAAACATACTGTTGATTACCACAAAACTGTATGTTCCCCCAATAAAACGTTCCCCCCATGGGAAGTCGTGGCCTAGTGGTTAGAGATTTTGACTCCTAACCCTAGGGTTGTGGGTTTGAATCTTGGGCCGGCAATACCACGACTTAGGTGCCCTTGAGCAAGGCATTGAACCCCCAACTGCTCCCTGGGCGCCGTAGCAAAAAATGGCGGAAATTCTGAGTATGGGTCATCATACTTGGCTGAATGTCACGTCACAAAAAAGCCCCCCCAAAAAATAGTCACAGTGAAGCACTGGGTTCATTTTTTTTTTTTTTAAATCACCTACTAATCTTTTGACAATGTACAGCCTAAAATTCTAAAATGACTTTCAATATGATCATTTAACATCATTACAGGTCAAATAGTGCATGTCTTAACAAGAATCATTAAGTGCTTTTAGAAAATTAGCTTTACATTTCTGCTTTTAATTCCTGCACAAATTTTTAGGTTGAACAGGTGTACCTAATAAAGTGTCCTTTGAGTGAGTGTGTGTGTGTGTGTGTGTATATATATATCTTTTATTTTTTTTATTGTATCTGTTTTCTTTTTATTTATTATATTAGTTAAAATCCCATGCTACGTGTACTGTGTTAACCTACCTGAGACTTGTTATAGCACTTATATATCATTGCTATTTTTGTTGTTTTTGATTGCTTCCACTGTCTTCATCTGTAAGTCGCTTTGGATAAAAGCGTCTGCTAAATGAATAAATGTAAATGTAAATATATATTTTATACATACACAAAATAGACAAAAAAGCAGGCGAGCAGAGAAAAGGGTACTCCTCTTAGAAAACATACTAATAAAGACAATTTTAGATGTTTAATTACTATAAGAGCATTGGGATCACTAGACAATGGCTTAATTAACTTTTTAATGAAATGTAAAATGTAAAAAGTCTATAGCTCAAAATTAGCCAGTATATATATATATATATATATATATATATATATATATATATATATTATATATATGGCTGGAACTTGGTTCACACTACAGGTTTTGATTGGATGATGGCAGATCTGAATGCAAGCTTGCAGTCGATTATAAGAAAGTGATAGTGTTATGGCAAGGTACAGAACCTGTTATGGGGTCTATGTGGGGTATATGTGTGTGTATATATATATATATACACACACACACACATGTATATGTGTGTTCATTGCAGGCCAATTCACAGTAAGACCAATAACATGGATTTAGAAAATATAATTTTCATTTTCATTGCTGACTTCAACTCAGAATGAACCCAGACTATTCCTTTAATGTTTGCTTAACATTGCATTCCCAAAACCAGCTTTTAATTGTTAAAATGGTACGAGCAGACACTCAAACGCATCGTCTTTCTCCTCATCCACAGGCGGCAGGGCTCGGTAGGGAAAGCTGGCCAGTAGACACAAGCTCTCGTTGGCGCTCCGACCTTGTAGAACTCTCGCTGTGAGCAAGATAAGCGGCCCTCAGGACGACTAAACACACAGAGCACTCGCTCTCGCTCTCGTTCCCTCTCTGCCGCCTTCTTTGTCTCCCTCTTTTGCCTGACCAACATAATCTTCTTTCCAAAAGGTCAAGTGAGACAGCGGCCCGTCAGGCAGCGTTAAAGCCTGCGCTCGGTCTGTGGGGTATATTTATGAAACAGCTGCAGGTGGAGAAGATGCTAGGTGCACTCTGGAGATACTCTATCCAGACCGAGCGACTTGTCCGCAGGATAACGTACACTAATATTTGAGTGGGCGGGATGCGGCTCTGTGGGGAAGCCTGCAAGTTTTGCCAGTAATGAGTCCTTCTGCGTCCCTCTCAAGTTACGTAAACGCCATATTTCTGTTTCTCGTTTCGCCTCCATGCAGGTTCTGCGTCGGAGACAAGTTCTTCCTGAAGAACAACATGATCCTGTGCCAGACAGACTACGAGGAAGGACTGATGAAGGAGGGCTACGCGCCACAGGTCCGCTGACCACCCCACGACCCCGCGGCTCGCAGGAGGGGAAAGAGCTGCGAGAGGACCTGAAGGGGACATGCAATCAGACACAAGAAGCACTAGTATCCTCTCCAGCCCCTGTCCCCATTACATTGTATATACGAAGAGCCCACATAAGGGACGGTGTACTGTACAGATTAGCCATAGAGATGTTTTTGGTAAGTGGGAGAATGTTCAAAGACGGACCAAGACTGCGGTTCAGTTTTAATGACGCTGCCTGACGGCCTTATGAAGACCAGACATCTCAATGGCCCAACTTTTGTGAACTTTTAACACACACAAACGTACAACCCCAAGTCCACATCGCAATTGCATTTCACATGCTTTACAGGGTGAAGACCACATAGTAAAAAAAATGTCTAATAAAAAATCCAGTATTTATTGGCGAATGAGAAGAAAAGGAGCCATGTCAACATAAGATCTCAGGTTGAATGGGTTTCCTCATTGTCATTTCTATTTTTCGTTTACATTGTCTTAATTGCGTTTCCAGCAAACAAGTTGGATAAACACATACAGCCAATCAGAAGATATCTGTTTAATGTAGAGTTACAAGAACCAATGAGATTTCATTGTGGGCGGAGCTACCAGCACAATACTACAGATCCAGATGAAATGTCCTCTCTGTTAAGGACAACTTCGCAAAATGGCACCTTGTTATGGTGTTAGCTTTCTAACAGCTCTTTGTACATCAACATCTTCAACATCAAGTGATGTGATTTCATTAGTGACATATTGAAAAACTTCTCGCTCCCTGTTTTAAACCTAAAAGACTCTAGCTTTCAAACGCGAACTCTTTGAACATTTGGGTTTGGCACGTGTGTAAACAATGGGTTTGTTACTTTCTTCACTGTATTTATTTAATAGGCTTTTCGTCATTGCGTGTAACTCAAGGCTCTGTTCCTGACATGTTTATACCTGAACTGAATCACCGCTCAGTCGGCAAGCATTTCCTCCAGACCTGACGAATATCGCATTGTATTTATTTGTGCGGCCCATGTTGATCAGCTGACATAATCCTCTTTAAACACAATCAGGTCGCATAAATTGTAGGCATTACTGGAGCACGTGAATACCTGGTCCGAGGATTTGCCTTTACCAGGTTTTGTTTACTATCGACTCAAGGCGACAAACAAACGTAAATCACTACTGTAGCCTATTACGTTGATAATTCTTTTATGGGCTATGATTACCTTTGGAAACCTAATGCATAGCCTAGAGAAAATATGAGGACAAACTTAATTTGTATATGGTGGTTGTACATATTTAAAAAAAAATATTCCTTTTTGCTTGCTATTGTATATGGGTTTTCTTTTTATGTGTTATTCAGCATGAGATGTTTATTTTTAGGATGTGTACATACTGTACTGTAATCATTTTAAGCACAAATGTAATACAGTTTTATTGTGTTAGCACTGTGTGGTGGCTTTCTTTGTGTCCTCTTTGTTTTTTCACAAAAAGCACTTTTACACAAACAGGGTACCAAATAGAAGATTTTGCTTGTTTTTCAACAAATGATCAGCAAAAAGAGGTGTTAAAAACCAAAAAAATAAAAAAATTAATTGCCTTGTAGTAAAAAAAAAAAAAAAAATGCTAGAAAATATATTAAAAATAATAAAAATGAAAACAAAATGGAAAAAAAAACTTAATTTCTTTTATTCATAGAATTTATTTAATGCTTGAACTTGAGCTTCCGCACTGGGTCCAAATAATGTTACTGTTTTTATTTTTAGGATAAAATCAAGTTGATCAAGACACCTGAGGTGGAACTGGTCAAAATCCCTATTTTAAGGAGGGACATTATGCATTTAAAACTTGCTGATTTTCATGCTAGGTTATATTCAGGTTAGATAATAGTTGATTAAAACATATGTAATCGTTCTCAAACAATAACAAAAATGGGATTTACACCACCAAAAAAGTCAAGGTACACCAAAATTTAGGGAAAATGCCATTTGGAGACTAGTTCCCTCTCTGTTAGTCTCTCTGTAAAGAAAGCCGGTTTGCATACACTGTTGTTTCTAAGACGGAGTGTTTACTGAAGCAATTTAGGTTAAGTGCTTCGCTCAAGGGCACAACTGTAGATGCCGAGCAGCCAGTAGTGAACCTTCGGGTCTCAACTCCATTAGCCTATCCACCAGACCATGCTGCACTTCCGGTTCTGTGATTGATCATAAGTGCAATTTGTCATTTTGTCATCTATTTTGTTGTCACTGCCCCTCAAACATTTCCACCCCTTTAGTCTGGGGAAAGACGGTGAGAGAGAGAAATAGATCCACCAGTCCAGCTAAAAACAGCTGCGTGCTTAATAGGGAGGAGGTGTTCACCCGGTCAAAATAACCTTGATTTTGGCAATGAAGACCCTAAAACAAAGCAGAGTGCTCTTAGTTTACCCTGTAAGGGTTCATTTACGCAATGTGATGCAAGCAGAGTGCAGTTTTGAATACACTGAATATAGTGTAGAGATTCAGAACAACAGCACAACTTCAAGTTTGAGAATTAGTCCATTTGTTAAAAATAACTTAATATTGATTAACTACTAAATAACTTCATTAAATATTGAAATAAATATCTTAAATTAAATAAACATTTTAATTAGAGTCTGTAAACTTGATCTTCTGTTTTGTTTTACTGACAACTAAAAAACTAAACCGATTTTATTTGGATTCATATTACAAGAAAATAACAACCTCAAATCTCATACGTCTCATATCATTGTGTTGCTGCTCTCTAAAACATTAAAATAAAATAAAATAAAATAAAATAAATGTGAATGAGAAATGTAATACAATTTTACTTTTTCATTAAATAAAAAAAATAAAAAATAAAAAAATAAAAATAAATATATATATATATATATATATATATATACATTGCTATTGTAAGAAATCAGCTGCATGAGACAATAATTGGATGCATATGGTCATAATGCAAACCTTTGTTGAGAATTATGCCAGAGAGTTGTGTAATAAAAATGTGCAATATTTTCTGCCTATAAACCTATAGATGTATGTAAGGAAGTCCCACACTTGAGCGGTTTTAAAAGCTTTTGTAGTTTGCTTTGCAAGCAAAGCCAGAATATTGCTTGAAGATCCTCTTCACTGTACAATTGAAACACTGAGATTAAAGTTCTCCATCTAATTAAGGAGGCTGTTTAAAGTAGCCTGTGAAGTTTGACAACAGCGGCACTCACATCGCATTACAGCCTATAATAAGCAGACCAATTAAACTAATTGAATTTCTTTAGCCTGAAACACAGAGGGAAAAATGTCTTTGATTAGACTCAAGCTGTTAAGTCCTTCCATAAAAGCAGAGACGGCTCTGAAACCTCGCTAGATAACAATCCAGTCGAAGGCAACTGGGGCGATCTACTCCGCTAATTTACCATAATTGTCTCATATGTTGAAGTGTTTGAAGGGAGATTTAATGAAACCATACTGTTAGCGGTAACACTATTTATATGTATATTATAGTGTATACTATGTATATTTACACAACATAAGTAGGCTACTATATGCAATACAATCATGCACAATACAATTTAGCAAAGTACCATACTGTTGAGTAATATCTCAAAAGAAAAGGGTGAGCAACAAATGAATGTGTTTTCACACAGTTTGAACACGCTTTATATGCGACTATTTGCATGCTACATCCTTAAACAAAAACACTCAATTCCTAAATTAAGATTTCAGTTGTTAGATCTAGTATGGGTCAGCATTTGAAACTCAAATAAATAAATAGTAATCATATTTAACACGTTAAATGTAATTTGGATCAGTTCTTAAAATGAATGATTAAATGAGGTCTTGAAATTTAACTAATTAAACAAAATGAACAGAAAAAAATACAATATACTATATGTAAGAGATAAACAAACATTTGATTTGGATCAGATAATGACATTTACTAAATATAAATGAATCAAAGGATAAATGAATGAACGATCAAATTTAATTAGATTTCAGTTGTTGGATATGGTTTGGATCAGATCTTGAATGAATGAAACAAGATTTCAATTGCTGGTTATGGTTTTGACCAGGTCTGTAAACCTGAACATGTGTTCAGACAACAAAAAACTAAACTGATTTGAGTCAGATGCACCAAAAAGCTATTTTATACCTATTCCAACAAAGTCAAAACAGATACAAAAGCATCAAATTTGGGTTTTTGTTCCTCTGTCAAAACTCCTCACCTTGCATTGTTGTATTTCTATGTTAAAGCTGCTTTCATCACGTCTTCTTACACAGAGAGAAAGAACACTCTGGAAGTGTTGAGGGAAACTGTCTCAAACTGTCTCATTTAACAAACTCTTATTGTTTTATCAGGGCTATTCACAGGGGCGTTTGTTTAAGACCAATGCTCGACAAAAGAATAAAAGATAACGTGTGTGTTTAACGCAGAAACATCTAGTCTTCAAACCTCGAGCAAACAGCTAGCTGACTAAAGCATAATGAATAATAAAAAGCAAGATCCTTTTATAAAATAGTCATTAGGGGCATTTAGAAAGAGAATTAGCTGCCAGGGCACGTATCGTTAGTGGCTCCCCCTCCACACCGCAGCTGACCGCCGAGTCTGAGCAGCGGCCGCTTCGCTCACACGGCTCTTCTCGTTTGGCAAACGGCTCCAGGGGCAAAAATAATGATCTGCGTAGACATGCCAATGCTATCTGGACCAGATAACACTGTCTTAATGACTCCTTATCCTTCGGCCTCTTCGTAGAGATGGATGCCACAGCAAATATATTCCCATCATTGGGTCATTAGCTCTTTATTGCACCGATAATGGAATTTTTGGTCCAATTCGAGTGTACGCTACCCAGTGGAAAACAGCCCTCGGATAGATTAGCCAACGGCTAGTACGGATGCTCAATGAGCTCTTTTCCCATTCCTGATTAGCGGATCATTAGCTGGTATTGGCTAAACACAATGACACTTTCTTACTCAAAAACAACACCTGATAAAGACATTGTAATAGGGTCTGGATAATGTTAATCACTGTACTCAGTGTATAAAACACATTCATCATCACACTTAACATTCACAAATCTGGATTTTGCTAGCCTTTTTGTTCAGACAAGCTGCAAAAGTTGGTCAAATCTGATCTATGTAAATCCTTATATAAGAAAAGAGTGCACAATTTTTTTTGACACTATTATATTTGTTTATCCTGCTTAATAAAAAAATAAATGCTTTGATAGATCAAACATTAATTAGTATAAATACAATTTCAGTACAATATATGTTTTGTCTTTGTTCCATATGGTGTGTCTCAGGTATTTGTACAAGAATAGGGCCTGTGGGGATGTTTATGTGAGAAATTAGCCTTTAGCACTGAATAGAAAGCTACAAACAATATCTTTTCTACCTCATTCCTGACTAGAATTGCCATACAGTCAGTAAAAGAAGGTGTTTTATACATAAAGCTGGATTTGAAAGTAAATTTGAGCAGCTGAAATGGTTAAACTAATGTAAACTTATCATGTCAACATTTAGCTTATGCTAAGCTAAATAGTATTTTTAACCTAAACATGCACCAATTAATTTAAACTGTCAACATTAAGCTAACTTAAGCTAAGCTAAATGCTATTTTTAGTCTAAACATGCACCAATTAATTTAAACTGTCCAAATTTAGCTAACATAAGCTTTAAACTAAAATACTATTTTTAGCCTAAACATACACCTGTTATCAAGCATGATTTATTGAGTATATCAAGAAAATCGATTGTAATCATTATAATTAGACATTTGATGAGGATGCAGTTTGCCTTGTTTTACAGTTGAACAATCCTTAAAACAAGATCAACTCACTTTTAAACAACACTAGCAGTGGTTTTCTTGTTAATTTAAAAAGTTCCACAAACAGATGGATGAACTTGAGTTTTATGTGAGCTTTTGCTTTTAAGTCTCAGTTTGAAAATGAAATTACTTTTTATGTTCATTCTGAAACAAACCATATATCAGACGAGATGTGTGACTCACTGCCTAAACTATTACCATAAACATTAAAACAACAATCTGTGTTCATGGTACACAACCACAGGGGTCTATAATGAAGATGCACACACCACAGAAAACCCAAGCTTGCACGCACATACAAACATGCCTCTCCATCCTCGCATCAATCTCAACTACGCAAATGCACATAAGTGGCTCATCATACGTTGTTAGGTAGTAAGAATTCTAGTTATTTTACCTAAAATGTCACTGGCAATTTATTCCACAGGGCTCATTCAGCTGATCTGTGATCTGTTATTTAAAGAATGCAAGACATGTTATCGACACAGACAGATCGGCAAAGGCTGCCTGCCATTATCAGTAATGTGCTCTGGATAGCACAGCCCAGACAAACGAACTGAGAGAGATTCGGAGTTCGCAGGCCCTGTGAAGTTCTCCCTTTTGATGTGGCACACTAACCTAAACCAGATGGACTAGGATTCGTCCACCAGGAAGGTCCAGCAGTGACATTGAACTGCACATGCCAAACAAATGGAGAAATAAGGAAACACACCCAATCAAAGAGACATATGCTACATTTCTGCAAATTTTTGTATCTATACAGGTGGAGCTGGGGAAAGTGGAGGGTTTCTGAAGCGTGCTGCAACTGCTACAGCAAACACTAGCCAAGCATTTGAATGTTGAGTAGCATCCTCATCACAGCTACCACTACAGGAGAGAACCGATCAGCTCTGACGCGATGATGTCATTATGTCATATTAGATCTATCAGACTGCGCCATCTAGTTTCATGCCAGAACTTCATCATCATTATTACTTCTTCTGTATCATTATTAGTCACTTTTCTATTTATGTAAAAAAAAAAATACTTTACACACCTTAGTGGCCTCCAGTTTAGTAAACCACATCAGGATGTACACCTCAGGTCAGCAAACGTACATCACTGAGTTATAAAGACCCAGATTTGTGGAATTTAAATGAAGATTGCATGTGATCCAGTCATGCAGAGCAGCGCTAATGGCTATTTCAGTGTCTTAGTTAACACCTTCTTTCAAGTACATCTACACAGCTGGAGCTGAGAATAGCTCGAGCCGTTTATGACGGGCTATTCCCATTTGACCTAATTTATACTAAATTGGAGAAATGATTGTATTCAGCAGGGGGTGCGAGACACGCGTAGCTCCTGACAACACCCTCACAAACCCTTTCAAAGCAAATATTTGAGATTATTCAAGGCAATTTTCTACTGTCCCTACCTCAGGCTTACGTACACGGGACAGGCGTAACGACTTGAAACATCTTATTTTGCCAGGCTGAAATGGCTGCAGCAACAGGGAGAGCTGAGCTCCAGGTTTTCTCAGCGGGTGATTTAAGAGTAATCAAACATTGCTGCACTGCTACAGGAACCGACTAAAGCCTGTTAAACTGAAGTCCAGTGAGATAAGAACAGCACTACCTCATCTCAAGCAACCTCAGAAACAAGCACAAACCCTCCTCCGAGACTTATTTGCGGCAGATGGGCTTGTGATTTCTCCAGCACCCAATGAGCGATATGAGAAGAATGTTGATCTGTTAGGCATTAGCGCTCGAAGACCCGGGCCGGTGCGTACTTGTGGCCTTGAGCGTCAAGCCGAAGCCTTCGCTGGATGAGAGCTTTATTTCAGGTGCATAATTGGACTCCTGGCTTTTATGGCCTCATTTACTGGAGGAGTGCTTGTGCACTACCACATCTGTGAAGGTTATGTTTGCGCCCAAGGATTTCTGCACACTATTGCTGCGACTTTAACAGGTGTAAGGTTGAGCTGCCTAAACCAAATTTTACTTCTTAGCGTGGACTCAAATCACAAAAGCAGTCCTAACAAACACAATAAGCCAGAGGTTCTAGTCTCTGGGCTCGCAGGCCGTGAACTGTGTCTAGCATAAACTGTATTTATTTCTCTGAGCTTGACTTAGAATAATAGATTAGAGCTATGTATAAAATACACAGCTTTTCATTAATTAAATGAAATGGAGGCTAAATCGTGACCTTGATGAAAAGGGAAAATAAATGTAATAAGGCAGCAGTAGGTGAAGGTTACCAAGTGATCTAAAACTACCTTTGGCTTTCAGAATTCAATAGTTTATTTGTATTAAATCCAGATACTGATCCAATAGATATAACACAGCATATAAAAGCAGAAATTAAATGAATTCTTGCAACTGTGAGGGACTGGTCAGTGGTCACACAGGACATGCTCTTGGATTCAAAATGCATGGGTTACTAGACGTGATTTTCAAAAGATGAACACCACTTTACAAATTCAGTATAATGAAATATATATGTAAATTTATAATTATTACTACGGTACATAAGATGCTGTGGGAGAATGTCAGCATGATTTCATAAACAATAATGCCTAATATCTGTATTTAATAATATATAAATTAACATCAACAACTATTATTATTATTATTAGTTTTTTCATACATTTTCTGAATTTCTGAAATTATATACACACAATTACATAACACTCTATTACTACTACTAATAATAATAATATTTATTCATGTTAATATTATTATTAAATATTGTTAAGAATAAATTAACAACAATAACAACACTAATAGTTATTTCTTAAAGGAAAAAGCACATTTACAATTATATATAAGCCTCTGAGTGACATAATAAACAATTTTTTTGTAGACAATAGACAAGAATGCCGAATGTCAGTATTACTATTAATTGTATAATAATAATACATTATTATTGTCAATATTATTAATATTATTAGTATGAATATGTTAAAAATAAGTATATTAAAAACAAAAACTAGTAGCCTATTATTTATATTGTTATTATGTATTGCACAATTTTGTCTTCCTTTTTTCTTTTTTCTTTTTGCTGAAAATGTTTATTATTTCCATTCCACATGACACCGTACTCCAGATCAAGTTTAGTAAAAATTATATATATTTTTTTCTAAAGTTTCTTGAGTTCTTGAGTCTTATTTTATTTATTTCACCATTGCAGTGTCCGTGTCTCATTTTTCAAAGCAAAAATATATTGTCCCTAAGACTGTAATCTGTCACCTTTGAAATTAAAAAATGTATAACTTAAAAAAAGAAAAAAAAATGTGGTTGTGGTTACAAGACTTTTGAAACATAAAAATGGGTTGCGAACCAATACAGGTTGAGAAGTCTTTCAGTAAGCATTCCATACCGTATCCACAGCGCTAGCAAAAAGAAAAAAAAAATTAGAAGAAAGAAGAGTATGGGGTGCTGATCAGCCCAGTGAGCAACATTTCTAATGGGCACCCAGGGGACCCGGGCCAGTGGACCCTTCCAATCCACGACATCCGTTTTGACAGGAATCACCAGAGAGCAGCGGAGCCGTGTAATTGCTGCCCACCATCACGCTTGTGACGGCTGTAATACCTGAAGAGACTTTACCTTTACACTGGACTTGAGACTGGGGTCTCATCACTGACCCATCACTAACTGATCAGAGATTGTAAGCTAACATCAAGAAAAAAAAGTAGCTGCAACAAAAACAACAGATTCTGACAATGTTCTTCGAGCAGCAATACAGCGAGGGAACTCTTCATTCCCTCAATCACGAAATGTGCAAAATAATGGACGTTTCTGTCTGCTGTTTGTTTATTTGCCGGTTAAGTGTGTTTATATTAGTATATGGCGATAAAAGACGTCTGTTTTCCTCCTCGACTGGTGACCTGTGACCTCTGGATGAAGCTGGAAAAGTACGCCCACACTCCTGCTGTGCTTTCTGGTCCTGGGTCAGATACGTGGGTTGGGCAAAGAGAGCAATAGTGAGATGGAGAGAGAAAGTGTGTGTGACGCTCGCTCTGAACCTCCGAGCGAATTCTAAATGTGAGTGATTAGTTCTTGGATGGTTGTCTGAAAGCTTTACTATTGCCAGCCCACTTCAGGCCTGGGAAAATACAGCACACTGTTATTTCCTGTCTCTCCATGTCACCTTCGAGCACCTCCTAGAAAACTATGCACACGAACAATTCAGAGACCTGGACAGCACAAAACAACAGAAGTGGTCGCAAAATACCGAACAAATGTCCAACTCATGGAGTTTCATAAAGTTCCAACATTCTGACACTTTAAGTTTACTTGGGATTTGAAGACAATTTTTAAAAAGAATGAACAAAAGTATAACAATTAATCTAGAAGTCATCACATAATAAGTTCTACAGACATGAATAATAGGTTTGCTATTAAGGTGCAGTCACATTTCTCTAGAAATGTCACGACCGATATCCAGTCACTCGAATATGAATCCAGCTGATGCAAACAAAAAGATTTAAAACTATTTCCAAAACCACATAGCAATGCACTGGCAAACACTCAAAAATGATGATCATAAATCATGAATTTCACACAGGCAAACTCCAATTTTCATCTTCAGAAAAGGTGAAAATCTAGTTTCTACCATCTCTTGTTGTGCTTGAAAGGAACAAAGTTGGATAACCGAAAATATTAGACACAAATGACCTCCGTGAAGCAGCCCACAAAACTCATTTCCATTGCAAATAAAGCAAGCGAGTCGCAGAACATCTGCTAGGCCGAATCTCCACCCGCAATCACAGCCTCCCTCTGGACCATATTGAACTCTCTGTATCCTAGGAGCACCCTGATCTTAAAAAGAGCCCTCCAGGAGCTATTTATTAGTTCGGCCATTTTATCCCCCCACCAAACTCCTCCCTAAACTTAATCAAATGACGAGGGTTTGAAACAAGGTTTGGTGGATGAAAGTGTTGGGATGGTAATGATGCCATGTAATGATTTCCCTTGAGGAGATCGGATCTATTGCCAGGAGGGAGAACGGGGAGAAGAAAGACCTGAGGGAGAGAGTCGGTATAAAGAGGGAAAGACTCCACATCAGCATTTCACACAGGCACCTCCGTCATGAAAGAGACTCAGAGTGGGACGTAGAGGCCATATTAAGATGAGAACGATCCGAATCGCACCCAGAGCATCTTGTTACAGAGTTCTCCATCTCCCTTTTTGAGGATTGCCGGTAAAATATCAAGTGTTTGTGAGGCAGCAAGTGATATTAAACAGCTGAAAGGTACAATTTAACAATGCTCAAAGTCGGCGAAAGATAAGCAACAAATTAGACGTGTCTGTGTTAGGGAGATGGGAGGAAAGGGGTAAAAAAGTCTCTCACAATCGATTGCGTTGTCAAAAATTAATCTGCCGCCCTGTGCCTCGCTACCAAGGTTTGTGAGAAGTAATAAGCACTCTTGTAACTACCCTCTCTCTCGCGTCTTCCTTCTGCCCAGGAATCTGCTGTTGGTCTCGGCAGGGATGTTTTAGCTGGAGAGTCCACACATCCAGAGTAATCTAGACCGTGTACCCTTGCTGCGACAATTGGTTTAGATGACTGACGGGCTGGACCAATGAGAGCAAATCCACCGCGTTCCCTTTTGAGCAACAATTTTGTGATGCTTTGTAAACACAAAGTCATAATTGGGTGAAAAGCCTGCTGCGATTTAACTACTGGCATGTGCACTGAGCCATTAGCTCTACGAAAATGTGTTAAAAATGGCTCAAATACACCCTAAACCCTGAGTATTTTTGAAAGGCTTGATGGGTGTTACACAATCCATTCTTTGGAAGCGTTGCTCGGTGTCTGTGGTAACAAAGCAGGCGTGTATGGGCAATAAGAGCACTGCGTCTGTCAGGCTAGAATGGTAGTGCATCAAGTCTGGAGGTGACAATGCACTCTTGCCCATTTGCACCACATTAAGGCCTGCTCCCAGCAGAAAAGTGCCTTTCTGCGTTTCACCCCTCTTTACCCTAAAGTAATGGAGCTTTTTCACAGCTCATGGAGGTTTTTGCAGGCCACGCACTTAATGGTGTTCAGTTATCACCTGCCTGTCTGCTCACGGAGTTCATCCCTATTTGTCTCTAGAAGGACTTGTGCCATTGTTTGGATCAAAATCTCCCAAACCAGATCTGAACCCCAGCACTGAACTCCCGACAACCCAAGGCACCATTAAAATCAAGAACTTTAAAGTTAACCAACATTGAGGTCCTACAACTGGAATTTATTTAAACGAATAACACCAACTGTTTTAAACGTTTGTGCAGAGATGCACCAAAAAAATAAGGGTTCACACTTATAGCAACACTAAAACCATAGTACTCAAGTTATTGTGACTGTCTTTACATCTAAAATTCATACTACTGCAACGGTACCTAAAAATTTTGAAAAAAAACTAAATAGTGAAAACTTTAAAATATCTATATATCACACAAAAATCAAGAGGAAAAATTGTCTTACAATAACTTGAGCAACAGGGTTGAACGTTTGAATGCTTAATAAATGTTCTGAAGAAAAATAATTATTGTAGATCATAGAAGAAATGTTATGCCTTGAGTGTCACAATTCTAATAAATGTTTTTAATATTATTATTATTATTTGTAATGAGTGGAAATGATGCAGTAACAGGGTTGCACATAGAATGTAAAATATCAAAATATTATGTTTTTGATCACTAAAACTAAATAAATAAAACGTATATCGATTCAATGTTGATTTACGTGTATGTTTTTGTCAAAAACTTAAGGGGAAGGCAGTACAAATATTTGGTGTGATTAAACTCTATACTTTTCTTGATGGGTAAAGATAGTTTTGATTTTCAGACATAATCTAACAGTCCTCAAAAGAAACAAACATGTAACTTGTGCCTCTAATGCTGCCAAACATTAATACACTAGTCGTTCTGAAGTTGTCCATCCTTCAGGCTGCATTTGGAATTCAAGCAGCAATTTATTTCACCTCCAGATGAGTTTCTCCCGTGTTCTTGCGTGTTCAGAAATGGCACGGTGTGCGTAGAAGCTATTATCCTCGGTCTGTTCAATTATTGATTGGCGAATGCCACAGGGTGAGCGAAAGCGCAGTATACGAAGACCAAATAAATCTGTGTTTGGACTTTTTACGCTGTGCCTTCCACGCCCTGGACTTGCGACGGTAATGGTGATGCTAAAACCACAATTATTTGTCAAGTCAGGAAGAAATCAAACATCTGCACCGCAGGTTCAAAATGTGACTTTCCCAGCTTTTCCGCCAGACTGTAAAGGTTTGAGAGGACTGTGCTTTCTTCTGTAAAGACACATGTCTAATGCTGCAACACCTTTGTAACATGCAGTCTATTATGGTCCACGGCTGTAATTGACAGAGCCGGACAGCATCAATTTCACTTCTATTATGACATCTTGAATCAGTTGTGTCCGGTACTATTCTGATCGTAGGTTTTTGACAGGATGGATTTGAATGATATTTCCAGAGTGATTGAGCTGCCAGCCGTCTCCCTCAGGTCCCTCACAGCCTCTGAAGCAGCTTTTATATCTTTCATAAAACTGGGCAGATTTATCTATTATTAACTCTGCTCCTCATAGCAGCCACATTTTTATGTATTGCTGAGACAGGGTTAAATGATTTTCAGTTAATTAGCTTGCCTCCAGGTTATTGATTTTCCTTCAGAAAGCAGCGAAGCTCCAAACCGGGGCCTCTGACTGGCTTCGGCTCGGTCTCTGATCATGGCCGCATGAAGTTGCAGCCGAAGTGATGCAGAGAGACAATCCCATTGCACCTTAACTGCAGCCTGCAACATACTGTTTCACTGGAACTTTGAAAGTCTAGATTCGCCCACAGAGGAAACAACTTGTGTAAGATGGTCTCAAGAACAGCGACATTATGAACACTCACGCTGAAGCATTTTAAGCAGTTGGGGAAGCTAAATCAGTTCAATCTTTTGCCATTGTAACAGCACAAGGACTCAGATGTGATGTGTGTATGCCCAATGGGGTCATGAAACAAGAGTATTGAAGGTCTACTGGAGAACTGACTGGATGGATCCACACAAAACTGTGATAAGAATCTATACATTCTAATCAATACAACAATATTGTCAAATAAATCAGATGTATCCTTCCCTCAGATTACATTGTTAAGGTAAAGTCTTGTATTTTGTGTGCAGAGCCTTCAATGCCACATTCATCTTCAGAGTGTGAAGTTTGTAAGTTTGGCTAAATCCAATTAGACGGCCCTAAATGGAAAACATGCCTGAGCTGTAAATTGAGCTTCTGTACTCATGTGGGCAATTCAAGTTTGAGTACGGCTAGCATTTTCAGTCTCATTCCAAACATAATTTCCTGTCTTTTTAACTACCTGGAAACAGACTAGAAACCATTCATAGCTCCCTATCAACCACCATCTAATCTGTCTCCAAATTGCCTAATTTAAAAAATTGTCTAAATTGTAAATACATTTTTATTTTTATTTTATTTTTTTGCTTAATCGGAATGGAATAAAACTTGGTGACTTGTGTACTTACACAACTAATGCGACAAAAGAAAAAAATTGTTGACAAGACCGTCGAAAAGTAAAAAAGTAACACTTGGTACCCTTGTGTTCAAAAATTACTGAGGAAAAAATAGCTCATAAGAATTATCGAAATATTGCCAAGTATCATAAAATATCCTCAAAATTCTAAATAATAATTTAAAAAATATATATTATTAAATATATCGGTCTCTTTTGACAATAAAGATACCAAATGTGACCCCCAAAAAATGGAAGGGCTCAGAGTTTTCATGGTAAAATAACTCATCAAAATAACTAAGCATCATAAAATCCCCTTAAAATTCGAAATAATAAAAGTTACGTCCCAAAAATGAAGAGGCTCAGAGGGATAAGCTGTTTAAACCATTCTGAAAAACCAACATTTAACACATTTCTTGGCCTCTTTAGTTAATAGTTAAATGTCAGTGTATTTCTGGACATAATTTAAATGGAAAACGGTGGCACATTGAGCTGAGGTACTCATGCAAGTAATTCAAGTTCATTCCCACCAATTTCCCCATAATCTTCTTGTCTTTCCGCTACTACAGGATCAATGAGAGTGGACAACATACAGAGAGACTGTCAAAGTCAAAGCCTAGTTTCTGAGATATTTGAAACAAAGAAACATAAACTCTGACTATGGACCTAGCAACCACTCAGAACACATTTTAACTAGAAACCATTCATAGCTCCAACCACGGAGCCACATCAATTCAAATGACGGACAAATCTACATCTAAAGTTTGTCTTGACATTTGTCTATAATGAAAAGTTGACACTCAAAATTCAATGTACTTTCTGGAAACCATTTAAATGGAAAACATGTCAGAGTGCTGGCAAAGTGGTACATTGGGCTCTGATGCTCATTCAGGAAATTTAAGTTTGACTTTCCATTCTTTTCTCTTCTACACAATCATTAAAAGCAGAGAACAGAAAACATCTCATAGACTGGACTGTGAGATATTGAAAACAAAGCAACATTAAAAAGCATAAACCTAAACTGTGAGCAGCCTTAAAACACTTAGTAATCAAACTGCCTAAGTATTCATAAGGCATAGCTAGCTTCAAAGTGTTTTAGGAAATTCCTTAAAGTTAACATTAACTTTAGTAAACAGTTTCTTTGATTTTAAAAGTGGAAAATACAATTTCATAAAAAGTAACACAAATGATTTACAGATCGGAAGACGAGAGTCAGTTCAGAAAAATGTTCACATGCCATCCACCATCGACTCATCGGATCTAATCTTTAGTGTAATTGGCTGAAATCAAGATGACATCACATCAACTTTCTGCCCAAGTGGAAAAAAGTGCTAGATCTTTTCATGATAACAGACACCAAATGGTGACGGCTGAGTCTATTCTCTGCCTCATCAATGTTTCAGGCCAGAGTAATGAAGTCGAATGTCACGTGGCCGCTATCATGCGTCTCTCACACACACATGCATGAACACACAGAGAACCATGTGACGATGACTTATGGCAAGACCCCTCCCTACTTGACTTCCACAGAGGTGGGCTCTCTGACAAACATAAATTATGTTAATAGAATGAAATAAAAAACACTTTATTCCAAAGGTTTCAGTACTTTGAAATGTCAGGATGATCTAGTACGCTACCTGCAGAGAACTCCGAAGCTTAAGTCAGAGCGCTAAAATATTAAAACAAGAAATTTGCGCACTCTCCCGAGGTGCTGGAAAGGTGGGTGAAAAATGAAGAACGTGCGCGCGTGTCTCCCAGGTGGAGTTTTTCCATTCATTAATTGATCTGAGTGCCAAATATAGGTCTGCATAAGAGCGCGACGGAATATTGTAGATACGAAACTTATTTGACGGTGCTTTCATGGGAAGAATTGCCATTAGGCCTGTTTTTTGTCCTGTTGCCTCAATCAAGTGCTTAGTCAATGTTATCTAAATGCCAAATTATAATTATCGTTCAAATTAGGCGTTTGATTTAAAAGAAGTTGATTAACTCCCAAGGTTATTACACTAGGGGGGTTATCTGGCAGGAAGCTCTCAGGAAACAACATTTTCTTCTATTATTCTTGTCCAGATGAGAAACATGGAGGACGTTTGCATCCAAATTGAAGCAAGTCCCACTGCTACCTCGGCATTCCCTGTGTATAATGCGAGGGGGGCTGGGATGCTAAGCAGCTAAATTAACCAGAGATAGGATATTAATTGAACAATTCCATTGTTGCTGTGGCAAACTGCCAATTGATTGGCCCTTCTAGCCAGATCCTTTCCTCTTTATGGGCGCTCCTCAAGCCACCAAATGCTTTTTCATTAATGCGAGAGTGAAAAGAGGAGAAAGAGAGAGGGAAAAAGGTGCAGGGGCTTGGTCGTGGTGTTCAATTACAGCAGGCGAGAGGATAAATCAATATCATTTAAATTGCTTATGGTAGTCACCTGCAATCCAATCACTAAAATCAGCATAGAATATCTGCTGACCCCAGCCAAGTCTAACAGTCCCCTAGCTCCAACACTCAAAATCTCCTACTGAAACACGTGTAAAGGTCACGCTTTCCAATGCTCAGAGTAGATTGGGTCAGGGCGTTGCCTTAGTGACTGTTGTTATGGGATTCGAGGTGTAAGTTGAATCATTTCTTCTATAAGGCCTGTTTCAAGCTGCACGTGTAAAGTAACTGCAACAACAGAACTGAGGTTTTTTTTTACTTGTAAATTCAGCATTTATTAACACGATGGTTATGAAGAATAAGCTATTGCACAGGGCTTTAATAAAGAGTTGTCTCGAACTGAACTTATAAGAATTAACCACACCCCACAGGAAGATGAATGGCCTATGAATTGGAAAGACGGAAAAGGGAATTTACTTAGTTGAGCTTTTGCCTGGAGTTTGATTGACAGGCGATCTGACCAATCATAATACAGAATCTGCCATATTTGTTTGACAAACAAACCAGACAGGAGAGTTGATTATTGTCAGTGGACTTGAACTTGAAAAATGGTGATTTAACATCATTCCGTGGTTGAAAAAATATACCTTTTTATGTTCATTAATGTTTATTTCGTGCTATAACTAGTTAAGATGAAGAAATTATTGGTTCACATGCCACTTGAACTGAGGCACTAAAGCAATCTGCTGCAATATCTTAAAAATTGACTAAATTTGAAAATACCTAAAGTAACCTGTTCTGTTTTGTCTGTCGGTGCATTGTCAGTTTTCTCTATGTATTTTTTACTGCGTGAGAAAATGAAGTGTTTGTGGAAGAGTGCCATTACTTGTCTGACACAGCAACAGTAATAAAGGAGGGCAGGTCTTTGCAAAGGGTTAATTACAATAAGAAAAAAAAGTTTATTTATTAAATAAGATTTTTTAAAGATTATATTAAATACACTTCTGCATCCTGTTTGCTACCTCAATTCAAATTCAGGAATTGTGTTGGAATTTAAAATGCAATCTCAATTCCATTATGAAAACAAACCTGCTACTGAGAACTACAAACATGATCATCATGAAATATAATCATTTATATGATCGAAGATGCCAGATTTGTTAAATAATCCCCAAAGTGTAGTTATAAATATCTTAAATCATCCAGATTCAGGTAGATTTACTGAATAGAAAGTGCATTTGAGCATGCATCTTTTTTTCATACAATATAAGAGCTCATTGCTCACCTATTGCTTCATAAATCTAAATTGCACAAGATCACACCGGTAAAAAGGTTTCAAGTGCGATTTCAGGTTATTCTTTGTCCGACATGCAACAAAAATAGGTTAACATAAGCACCGAAATGATGCTCACGCTTAAATGTTAGCTGAAGCACCACTTCCTTGTGCCTTCTGGCCTACAGGCCATCTATTAGGCGTAACGCTGAGATAAATATGCTGAAATCATTGAGTCAACACAGGGCATTTGCTTCACTGAGCATTTTAGGTAGATTTATTTGGCCTTCAAGTGGCCATTTCAATGTGAGTTTTACCCCACATGAGATAATATGACTTCCTGTGTATAAATGGCACTGACAAGTGCAGAAAAAAAAAAAAAAAGGCGAGTTTGCTGTAATTCTCTGAGCTCAGTAATGGGCTTCAGTAGAGATGAAGGGCAGAGTAGACAACAGCAATGCGAAAGGCATTAGTTAGTCCTTATTATGTTCGCATTCCACTGAAGTCTGTTCTGGAGCTGAGAAAGGAGTCAAACATATGGGCCTGACCTGCGCTCGCTACCGTCTCATTGTGATTATGGCTGATCTCTGCACCCATAATTACTTCACATAAACTCACAATTCGTTAGTTCGTATGGGAAAGCAAGAACGCAAGCATGCCGTCATTGAAGAAATGTCAGGAGACTGTGCATTCACATCTCGCCTCTGACCTATTTCATCCGCATTTCTACTGATGCACCTCCAAAAATGCTCTAAAAACGTCTAGTCCAGCAGATACAGTCCGTTCCGGATTGCAAGGCTCAAACTCAAATTGATTTATATTGCACCGTGTCGCCTATAAGTCGGATCCCGGCTAAGCATTCATTAATTTTTCAGGACCCATGGAGCCATTGTGTGATATAAATCTCTTCTAAACCTTGATACTGGCCCACGCCGTGACTTTGAAGTGCTGCCTAATTAAGCGGCCGTACAGTTAACGAGCCTTACAATATGGCAGTGGGAAGATCTGAGCAATATATGGTGTCTGTTGTAATATAGAAACAGCGTGGGAGGAATACACCATTACAGCATCTGTCTATCAATATATAGACCACTAGCACTTTTTTCAAGCATATGTCAGTCTCGACTCTGTTTACTGAACGTCCATCTAAAGAACAACTTCAAGGTTGACTCCAAGAGCCTTGAGTTTCCACCCAAAAAAATCTCGTCAGATAGGCCGGACCCCTGCTTTTCCCCAGCGGAGGGAGAGCCCCTTGTGGGCGGATCAGTCATTATTGATCACAGAGCAAGGTTTAGCTGTTCTTCATCTGGCCAGCCTGTAAAATGCTTGGCTTGACTGAAATATTGCACACCCTGGAGCTGGGCACAGACCCAAAACAAATGAGAAAAAGCCTTTACGGGGCATATGCATGGCCAGCCGTGGCGACCTTGGGGCTAAGTAGTAGTATTTACAGTGACATCAAGAGAGGGCTGGTTAAAGAGAAGGACAAAGCAGCTGAAGGATGCTCGTACATTCAAAACACAGGGGAGGTTTAACTAGTTCAAGAGACCTTAAGATAAAATGGTCTCATTTAAGACAGCTTGTTCAAAAGTCTGATCATCAGAATTGATTCGGTTTTTAATGCACATCGTTAGTCTTAATGTTAACAAAACTTCCATGCATTAAGTTCAATTTTAATCAACATGTCTTGCTATTCCTGTGATCTGGCTCACACAACATTCACTTTTCATAATAATCAAATCAACAACCAACAGATAAATTCCACTCTACATTTTTTCTTGTTCAATATGCCATTTCACTTAGAAACGTGTCAAACTTGTGTTTCATAAAATCCCTGATTTCTGACAGTGCTGAACTGAATTCTTGCAATGGTAAACAACACACTTTCAGTCTAAAATATACTTGTTCATATTTTCTCTTACTTTCATTTCATGTACTTTCTCTCTTTGCTTCACAGTTGCAGAGTTGATTCCAGAAGATTTTGGACATAGCTGTTTGGCGGTCCTGTTTTTTTTTCAGAACAAAGGGAACATAGATGTTACGACCTCAAAACAGAACTTTTTTTTTTAAATCTTAAGACTGAAACATTTAATTTGTATCTAAGGCTAATTATTACAGTGATTACAGTGCTTGTGCATAGTTGCATGAAATTAATAATGAAGCTCTTCATAATATATCAAGATAATGAGCGAAGCATGAATAATAAGATAGCACACCTTGTTCTGTTAAGTAGGGCTATTTTTACGAATGTTAGCAGTGTGGCTATATAAAACAGGTTACTCTATCTACTAAGGCAGAATACGGTCAGATAGAGTGCACAGAAATGAGTTTTTGTGCCTGCATGCCAACAGTGCGTTAGAAAAAAATAAAGAGGTGCTCCATGTGCATTAAACAAACATTGGACTTAACCTTGGTAGCACTTGGGCTTTCAAATAGCTCCCTCTAGTGGACAGAACATGCACTGTTTTTGCACACTTGGAAATGTAAAAGCATCATTGCAACCACTTCTCAGAATTTTTTTTTTTTTTTTTTTCAAACTTTATTTAATCCATTTTAAAACATTTTGTCATTGTTCATACTTTCTTTAAACCTTGCTGACAATAAACATTCAAATTCTAATTTGGTACTTCGCAAATTAAACATTTTCCTTTGCTTGTCTTCTGTGAAACTGTTAAAATTCACACAAACTTAAATAGGCCTAAATATCTGAGTTGTTGCTCAAAGTCTTTTCGTGATTAATAAGTAACAAAAAAGTACACAGTGTACAGTACAAGTCAAAGCTTTAGACTCATCCTGAAATGTGTGTCAGGAGTTAAAGATTACATTAATTAAATATTATCCGCAGTATTAGGCCGTATGTTTCGTTTTCATTCACTCTATAAAGTGCATTCATGGGAATGTGGTACTGAAAGCCAATAGAATACACAAAAAACATCATTAGAATTATTCCTAAACATATTTATTTCACGCAACATTGTAAAAAAGCATGTCAGCTCATACTAAATGGTTTTTAATGAAGTGAATGTTATCCATCAGAGAAAAAGCGCTGTGGTGAGCACCCGGTAAGCCATAGAAAAAGTTGTGAACAGCCCCACACCAAAGGCAAGCCCTCTGGTAGGCTGGGGCAGAGCCATCACATAGGCAACTGTGTGGATGAAACGTGACCCTACAAAAACCCGGAAGTGCAAAAGAGCTGTGGAGAGATCTGGCCCGGTGAGTGCATACAGAAGACCGATCACCACAAAGGGAACAATGTTTTCCAGGTCATTCAGATGGCACCTGTGATTCAAGAGCAAAGGCATCAGAGAGAGAGACAATTTCAGTAGCACCTCCTTTGCTCACATTTATATGATTACCGTCGCACTCTTTCCACATCCGAATCAACCCTGACCAGCTTCTTCCTGTCTTCTGTGGTCTTCACCAAGGAGGTGTCCTCCAGGTTTGAAAAAACCTAAAAGAGGAGCCATTCAAGATTAACAAAATAAGTGCTTGACAGCCCATTGAAAAATACTGGAAATATAGGATGCAGGTTTCATAAGCAGTAAATTGAGCACAATACATTGCGTACCTGTTTAGTCAAGCGAAAGTATGAGGTCATTAAGCTCATGAGCATCATTTTGAGGACGACTATGGTTGCATATGTGGAGAAGGCCAGGAAAACCTCGCTGTCAATCATGTGTACAACTTCTGCCATCTTTATTCAGTCAGCAGTGAATACAAATGGGGAAACAACAAAGAGCAATATAAATAATACAATACAAAAACTAAAGACTATTTTTACCATTCTTTTTTAGTTAGAAATGAAGAATAATACACAAAAGCAATATCACATACTGGTTAATGTGCTACGAAATATCTTAAATCAACACTTCTATTGCCCTACCAAACTAATTTGGCCAATGTATCCCAGCTTGAACTAGCTAAAAACCATTTTCCAAAACAGCTGCCAGTTTAAACTGGATTTTCCAGCATCTTGTCAGCATCACTGCCAAGCTCCAAATTAAAAACTATGTGGTAGCCTATTTAAAGAACTTTACCAAAAATGGACAAAAAATTAAAAAGACAGTTATAAGCAAATATTTCTTTAAAACAGACGTACAGTTTAGCAGTTTGCCTTTTTAAAGTCATTTAGTATAGCTAGGGTACATGAACAGAGCAAAATATCTCATTTAATACTGTTTATGTCTCACGATTTAAAGGATTTTAACTGATGTTCAATATTGCATTTCATCAAATATAGTTTCTGCATAAATTAGTCGATTTGATTGTTTAAGAGTATAATGGAGACAATAGAGAGATCTAGGACGCTCAAGGCGGTCTCTTTGGAATGTCAAAAATGTATGACGAGGCATTTCATGTAGCCTTAATATTAAGAAGAACAAAACTAAAGTAGAAGATCATGCGGTTAAAGAGACGTCTAAGATGCAATATTAGCGTTTTGATGCGTTTCTCACCTTTTTGAAGCCGTTTGGTCTCACAGCGTCTCACTCCTGCACTAACTTGGTGGTGGGCGTGTCAGAAGAAATTTGAACGAGCTGGTATGTTAATGCAACCGGTTTTGCGTAATATTCCCATGGAGGTATAGAATTTATCGGGGACGTCGCTGTAGATGATACAGTAGCGCATACAGAAGTAAAAAAATAAAATAAAAAAATAAATAAAATAAAAATACAGGCGATTGAACACACATTGCTCTTTTGTAACAGCATTGCAGGAGTATTGTCACACTGCATGTGAGTTGTGCATTATGTTATAGTCTATTTAATAAACACTAAAACCAATATGGCACACACACATAAAACATAACAAATGTTGCATGCTGCAATATTTTGCATTTCATAAATAGACTTTAACTTGATTTTGTTATGTCTCCTAAGTCCCAAACTGGTCTTTCCACAAGTTAAGACTAGATAGCCTATGTTAAAACCTAGATATGTTAAAATTTTGAGCGAAGGTTTGAGAGCTTGGAATGCATCCTAAAAGCCTGTTGGCATTGATAGCGACCTTCTTTTTAATGCTGAGTCATTGTGAAAACGACTTGTTGCCTGTTAACAAACATTTGTTTGTTGAGACGGTGACATTACAACAGAACCTTCACAGACTCATGTGTAAATACCTGTATACTGCTGACATGCTGACAGATTTTTATTGTGAATTACATAGAGTTTAATAAGAAAAGATAACAATAGAGACAATAAATGATAAAAAACAGGCCTCTCTCGTGCTGTGGTGAGCACTCCGTAGGCCACTGAGAAAAAAATGTCATACAATACATTTTTGTTTACTAATATATCTTTTATTTAACTTGTTTATTTAGGCTAGGTTCAGTTTGTCACAGATCCGACTCAAAAGAACGATTCGGTCACAAAAGTGGACGTCGCTATTATTGAACACACAACAGCTATGCTTGAAGAAATTCCAATGTACTTATTAAGGATTATATTTTCACACTTTATCAAACAAAACAATTTATACCAATGCACTCTTTCAAAGTTATTTTAAAAACTAATATAAAATAGCTTACTGTTCAGCTTATTTCATAGCTATACTCGAGATGGACCTTGTCACCTAATGTTTACAGTATTTATGTGGAGCTTGTTTATTGATTATTTCGATCTGTACAGTAAGGTATTCTGGCCAAATCAAACCTTAATGCTAATTCATTCTAAAGTAAGCTACATAACACAGCTGGCAAGTATGCTTGCATTTTATGGTGACCTCACATTTCATATTATGCAACAAAAAGGGGTTTGCAGAATTCTTCCAAACTGGTCTTTGCACCCTTAAGCAGACAAGATAAGACTGCGAAATAAAAAGGTCCTGTTTAAGCAATGAAGAAAAGCAGGTTAAAGTGCTTGGAATGCATCCTAAAAAGCCTGTTGGCATTGATAGCGACCCTCTTTTAAATGCTGAGTCATTGTGACAACGACTTGTTGACTGTTAACAAACATTTGTTAGTTGAGACAGTGAAATTACAACAGTACCTTCACAGACTCATGTGTAAATATCTGTATGCTGGTGACATGCTGACAGCTTTTATTATGAATTACATAAGAAAAGATAACACCAGGGACAGTAAATGATATAAAACAGCCAGGCGTCTCCCGTTCTGCAGTGCTACAGTGTCTTTAGAGAAGCAGTGCTGTGGTGAGCACCCTGTAGGCCATTGAGAAAGTTGTGATCATTCCCACTATCCAGGACAGACCTCTGCTAGGCTGGGGCAAAGCCAAAATGTAAGATACAGTGTGGATGAACCGTGACCCCACAAAGACTCGGAAGTGCAGCAGAGCAGTGGATAGATCCGGCCCCGTGAATGCATACAGAAGACCAATCACCACAAAGGGAATGATGTTCTCCAGGTCATTTTGATGGCATCTGTAATTCAGAAATCACTGAGAATACTCCCACTTAACTGGTTAAATAAGGATAGATGAAAACTTTGCTATTACCTTCGCACACGTTCTACATCAGGATTGGTCTGGAGCATCTTCTTTCTGTCCTCTGGATTTTTTTTGCCCATCGCAGTGTCCTCCCAGTTTGAAAAAGCCTGTATGATGAACAGAAAGACATTAAATATAGGGCCAATACAAAGGAGCGATAATATAAATCCTTGCCTTTTAGAAAACGGGAGTACTTACAAAAATAACTGGCTTTAAAAGACAAGATCTACATTATGTAGGCTACATATATTTTTGCCTTCATTTAAACGTGCAAGAAAGTTAATTTCAACATTATGCAGAATCAGTCTTGAGTCGTTTGACACTTCTTTGTTGTAATTTGTATAAAACTGAAATTTCTAAACCAGCTGCACCTTTCTGGTTATCCTGAAGTATCCAGTCAGAGGGGCCATGAACATCATTTTGAGGACTACAATAGTGGCATATGTGGAGAAGGCCAGGAACACATCATTGTTCATCAGGTCAGCCATTTTGCTAAATTTCCTATCAAGGACAAAGAACATTATAGAACAACAGCAAAGTAGGGCGCCCTTATGAAACAAAAATATATTGCAGTATATTGGAAAATATCATGTAATGTATTAGGCATATATTCTTATATATATTTATTTTTTCCAATATATTGCAATATATTGAAAGCGGCAATCATTTGTATATTTTGCAATATATTATATAATATATGTATCATCAATATATTATTAAATGTATTCAAATATATAAAATATTAGAAAAAAAAAAGGGAAAATAATATATTACAATATATCACAATATATTTTAAGAAATATATTGTTAAATATATTTTCCTTTCGTAAGGGGCAATAACAAGAAATATCTTAAAACATGCAAATAGCCTATTTTTAGGCAGAAAAATATTCTATTTTATTCACTGTAGCCTAATAATAGTTTCTACCATAAAATCTTGAACTTATAGTATGATATACTTATAGTATAGTCATGAATAATAGGCCTAGTATCTACCAGAGGAACTCTGAATTTCTGTAAAACTGTTCTTTCATAAAACAATTCACCAGCTCCTTTACACCATCAAGTATTTACTTTGGGTTTTACAACACACAGTTTACTGAGACCGATTTGTTTGTATGCTGATAAATGTCATACAGTCAAGTTTTGTTTAATAGTATGTTTTTAAACTTGTTCATCAGATTCGGCTCAATTAGGCCTAGTCGTTTTGTTAAACGGTTCAACCGATTCATTCAAAAGATCCGGCTCAAACGAACGATTCGTTCACAATGTGGATGTCGCAATTATTGAACCAAACTGTATACTTGAGGAAATGCCACTGTATTATATCAAGATCATATTTCCATACCTTAACCGAACAAAATCAATACTGGTGCAATAGTTTAAAGTTATTTTAAAATCGATGTGCAGTTTACACTGAACCTGTTTACACAGTAATTGCGCGTAACTACTCTAGATTGCGCGCAGTTTATGATATAATTGCTATTCGAGTTCAGTTCGCGTCGCGTGCAGTTTAGACCAAATGTTCACAGTATTTATATTTGGAGCTTGTTTCACTCTCTACAAACATACATAGGACAACGAGAAATGTTGCTCCGCTTACCTGGGTGGTGATTCTTGCGAATGACAAGTGCTCGTCAGTGCTTTGAAATCTGAAATCATCGAGCTTAGTTATTGCGTAAGTTCAAGAATGTACAGCCTACTTGGACCAGAGCCAGCCCGTTGCTCCTTTCTAGCCAAGGCTGTTTTCTTTTCTTGTAGTAATGTAACGTTAACATGTTACTTTGGAATCTTGTGGATCAATGATTAATCCTAGTTTATTTGGATCTACAGGAATGTCTTCCAGCCAAATCAAACATAACTGCTGATTCCAAGTACAAGCTTGCATTTTATGGTGACTTCCTAAGCCTGTTTGTCACGTTATGTAACAAGGATGGGGGTTTGCTAAATATTTTCACTTTAACCCACAGTTTATCTTGAAAATCATCTCTGCTTTTTACCTTAGCAGTTAAAGTGTGCTTCTGAGTAGTCACTGTAACACTATAAGAACCTTTTATTCCCCACGAAACCACAACATACTTTTATGACCACTTTTATACAGATTCACTTTATGGGAGGCAGTGATTAACAATTTAAATAAAATAGTAACAAATTAATAAATTTTCATCTCACAGTTCTGAGCTCATATCTCACAATTCAGACCTTTCCCCTGCAATTCTGAGAAACTGAAAAAAGAAAGAAAAAAAATTGTGGGATAAAAAAAAATCACAAATATCCTTTTTGTTTTTTTAATTCATGGCAGAAACAAACAAAAGAAAGTGAGATATAAACTCAGAATTAAGAGGAAAAAGAAAGAACTGTAAAAAAACAGAATTAAGGAAGTCAGAATTTTGAGCTTGTCTCAATTCTGAGTTTGTATTTAGCAGTTCTTGAGAAAAATAACAAGTTGCAATTACAGTTTAAAATGTTTTCTTATTCCTTCCACTTTACTGAGATTGATCTTAATACAATATCTAAATAAAATAAGGTCTGTGGGAAGTTTTACTTGAATTTAAAATTAAAGTGTTATCAAGCTTTGAAGTACTTTGTTTCATACATCTTAACCTAAGTACTATCAAAACACTTCTAGAAATTGAAGTGCTGGTATAATGCTAGCCACAGCAAGGTTGTAGGTTCCAACCTAGTCTCAGGAGAAGCTATAGGAAATTAAGAAAAAAAAAACAAAAAAAAAAAAAAACATATATATATATATATATATATATATATATATATATATATATATATATATATATATATATATATATATATGTATATACAAAATAAAAGTCATATGACTGAAGTCAGGATTTTGACAATACAAATTATTACCAGTTTTATATGAGAGTGGTTTTTGAAGTTGCTTGGGATAAAAAAGACTGCCAGTTGAACAAATGTACATAATGTGTTCTTCAACTGCTATATAAATATGCCTCTTTTTTTTGCCTCAGATGTTTCCAGTGTTATGCTGAATGCCGCATGGTGCATTGCTACTTAACTAATGCTATGTGTTCAAGATATCTGCTTCGTTAGGCCTTATTCTGTTGACTGCACACATAAGGCATCATGCCATGTAATTGTAGGCATTAAAAAGATCCAGTCATTCTCTGCTCCTGTCATCTTCCTCTACCGAGTATCTTCGAGGCGAGAAGTTAGTCTTGTCTCAAGCTGAGTGAAGAGCAAGACGTCTTCTCCCTCCTTACAATTACACCACTGTCACACTAAACAGCTGCACGTCATGTTGCCATTGTGCTCGTGTTTTTGTAAGGCATTGCAGGTGCGAGCAACATCCTTATCGCTCCAGAAACATATTCTGGTCTTTACATATGCATGAGCTGCACGAGAAATGCGGCGCGGAGAACTAGTTGATAAAGAATGTGGACTGATGAGATATTCTCCTACTGACACGCTGCCGTTTGCTGGCTTCTCCTAGTAATATGTTTTACCTTGTGTTTACCATGCCAGGGAGAAATGAGGGGATGTGCAACTTTGCCAGAGGAGCACATGAGAGATGTCAATCAACGTGGGACAAGGGATTTAAAGATGTCGTGCCGCAGCAGATTTAACAGTGCGGTCTGTGTCAGGTGTCAACAACCTCACCATCAGAATAGTAATGCTGCAAGACACATATCATTTGTGTTTGATTTGCACCTCTCCTGAAGAATGCTAACTGCTTTTCCTTTAGACTTAGAAGTAGTTTCACATTTAATAAAAAAAAGACTTTGAAAACTCCATGGCTGCCTAGTGTAAAAAAAGACTTCTTGGCTCTTCAAAACGTGAATTTATGAATTTCAATATGAAGTATTTCTATCCAGTTGAACTGGGTAATCTTTAAGTGGTGTACATATTATGAATTCAGAATAAATACAAAGTATTTAATTAAAAACAACAATGTATGAATGTTCAAAAGTTTTGCAATAGAGTTTGGTAGATGGCAAAGTAGCTTTCATTTGCTTTGGCATTAATTGTACACATTTTTTACATTGCAACCAGTTTGTACATTTGTAAGTATTCATTATTTTTGCTAATTTGCATGTTGCTCGTCTAATCACAGTCAGACTTAGTGTCTAACCATTTTGACTCTAGTCAGAACATTTTATAACTTTTTCCACTTAAAAAAAAAATAATAATAATCACAGCTTCATGTTATTTAATGTCTTTACAAATGACATCCTAAGTTAAATTTACTCATTAAAGCACATGACAATCTAATAATACATGTTATTGTGAGATCATTGATGTGAGGGTTGTATGAGGCAAAGCAAAACAGGGTAACTAGGTCTTTAGCTGTACAATCTTTTGTTGATTTGTATAATTCACTGTTTTTGAGCGAGACAGGGAAGGAGAGTGCTTGTACGAGAGAGAACCGAACACAAATAATGCAGTATGATTTCCCAAAAGGACCTGTTAATGGCCAACACATGAATTGATCTCTCACCAGTCTCACCAGTAATTGGGATGCCGACTGTGGTGTCACTTTATTGATTTTTCACTGGTAGCCAACTTGCACCCGGGTTGTAGGACAACGATGACTAAATAACAGCCAGACCAATGATCTTAATGCTAGGAGCCAAGCACAGCTATTGATTTCATTACTGAATGCCTCCTAGGCTCCAAGCACATACATTTTTGTATCGACCCAAGGCGGCGTCTACATTTCTTCCAGCACTGTCACATGCACTGTGCCTGGACATTCAAAAGCAGAACGCTGAGTTCGTACAAATACTTGTTGCGGTGCATGTCTACGCCATAAATTTCACATAATGCAATCATCATGTGAAGGTGACCTGCTTTGACAGGGCGGACAGATTTATGTCGCCAAATATGTCAACCTCTGTTTATTACATGGATCTCAGGAATACTTGATTCTGATTTGTGAACTGTGGCATCATGCAAATGTTTTTGCATAAAGAATGCTAAACTGTATGTTTGACCATTGTCCATGTCAACGGTGCTACCAAAGTTAATTTCAAGGAAAGTCAGGTCACTCTGCGGCCATATTTGCAATTCTTTCAGTCAGCTATTTCAGGAATGCAAGACCAACTCCTAGTTACTCGAATGGTGAAATACTGAAATCTTGTTTCTTATGCTAAAATAGTACTTAAAGCAAGCATTTCAGGTACTGCCAGTGAAATTGTGAGCTTAAGTCTCATGAAACTAAAGCCATTCATACTCATCACTGACAGATTTGTTTGTAACCGCAAACATCTAGCAGTGATACCCAAGGTTACCAAATGGTAATATTGCAGTAACAACATGACCGCTTCAGTTTAAGAATCTTGTGCACTCCTGAAAGTTGTCGTACAGCTCGCGTCGTTAATTCTTTCAGTCTTTAATAATCTATCCATCAACAATGACCCTTTACTAGCAGAGCCATTAGGAAAAGAGGCCACTTGCTCTGCACTTAATTACGGCAAACACTGGTGCTCATTATCATAAAGAGCTTGTTTCCCCATCAGCTTCACCTAAACTATGAGTTTAATGACAAAATTAGTCAACCTGCACAATTGCTAATGATCAATTATGAAAATCAAAAACACAAATGCCAGTTAAGTGGAGACTCGAAAGTCACTTTCAGAAAACATCACCATCACAAATCTACATATTTCATAAAGCCCTGTATTGAAATATGTCTGGAAAGCATGGTGCTTGCAACAGGTTGTGGGTTCGAATCCCAGGAAACACATACTGATAAAATGTATCTGTAAATCACACAGCCAAAAGCATACTGTATATTAATGGAATTTACAAAGAAACAATTCTATCTTTCGAAAGATGGTTTAAATTCAACTAAGCAGTGCATGTTAATATTCAAATTTTCATGACTGCAATTACAGGCAAAGTTTTGCAAAACTAAATATCTCAAAGTAAGTATTTCAGTCAATGAACTCTCTGTTAATCATCTCATATTTCCGACAGTAGCTTGACACCTTTCCGTGGCACGGGCCTACGAGTGAGTTACGTCAGAGTAGTCATGGGCGGAAGGTCTCATATCGGATATGACTCCGGGGTGCAAATTAAGATAATTACGTACTGTGAATTCCTCGATAAGTGGTCCTCCAAACGCAGACGATACCGTGTTCACGCTTACTTAATGCACATCTGAACAAAAGCGAGTGCTCCTGCTAGGCGTAACGCTTGGGCCTCAGCGCTCTGCAGGAGGGCTCGTCTCATTAGGATGCTTATTTTAACGAAGCGTCTCCACGCTGCAGATCACTGCGTGGCCCCATGGATCTGCTCTCCTCCTCACAAAGGGAAATAAATCTCTTTTCGGCAGGATAATTACCAAGATAATTTTATCCGTAATGATGCTTGTCAGTCAGGAGAGCTGATGAAATTAGAGATGTTCTTGTGTAAGGAAAAAAAAAAGAGAGAAAATCCCAGCAGATTTATCTGTCAAGAATGAAAAGAGATGAATAAAGAAACTAGTGGAATAACTTTCTTGTCTTCAACCTTACCCATAACGGTGTTCGGATGAATCCTATACAAACATCAGGGTGTTCTTAAAAGAATGGTTTACCTAAATGTGAAAATTCTGTCTTCAATTCATAAAATTATATAGAAATATAACTTCTTCCTGCAACTCAAATGGTACAGCATGGAGCAAGGTCATGGGTTTGAATCCCAAGGTAGGCTAATCTGACATTAAACGAAAATAAAATGTGTGTAAAATAAATGTAATGATGCTTTAGATAAAAGCATCTGCTAAATGTATGGATGTAAATGTTTATGTCCTCACTCTTATGTTGTTCAAAACATATCTTACTTTTTTTTCTGAGAAAGTAAAATTTTTGCAGCTCTTGCCACATAGTTGATAGGGACCTTATCTGTAAAGCTCTAAAACGCACCAAACATTTAAAATGCTGCACAAACGACTCAACATGACTAATACTTCATGACTTTTGAAGTCATACAATGGCTTTGTGTTTTTTTTCTCCCGTTTTTTTAATTCTAGACAGGAAAAATCGGCTAGATTCAATGTTGAGATTATCTGTGAAAAATGTCGAACTTTTCTTCACATAATGTTATTGTACAGTTTCTGAAGAGCTTTTCTGATTGAACTCAACAAACCATTTTTAAAAAATCCTTTAAAAAAATCACTTATTAACTAGAAGTGCTTGTGTTGTGTTACATGCTTGGTTTATTTCTTCTACTTTTATCCTTCAAGTAGGTTTGGAAAAAATCATCTGCTAAATTAATAAGCATAAATATAAGACTTGAAATATAGCACAAACAGACTGCTGTTATGCTAGGTTTTGTTGGAGCTTGACTATGGAAGTCATTTTTTTGCCAGTGTGCAAAAAGGCAATTGTGACTTTATATTTACTTTCTATACTTTATTTTTTTTTTCACACTGTGATTTGTGAAAAATACATTATCTCAAAATTACCCTTTTTATTACTTACGAATGCAAGTACTTTTATACTTAGCAGATAAAATGTGAAAGAGCAAAAAGTTTGTCAAACATCAAAACAGGAATGAAATAAGGAATGATAACAGAATTTCATTTTTCAGTGCATTAACCATTTATTCTTTCAAAAGTCAGCTGAAGTGTTGAATAATTTTAAGTAACAGAATGAATGTCCGCTGTTGACTTTACATTAATGTTGGTGTTAGAGATAAAGCAGTCTCTTGGCTGGTACATAATAAACGCCTGCTTTCCATCAGTGGACATCATATATATCTTGACACTTCATTTGCTGTTTACACACACACACACACACACACTCACACACACCTGGCAGTAAACATGTAGACATGCTCAACTTTATAGTTAAATGCTAGGAAAAGCTAGCACAGCCTTTTAAACACAAAAAAGCACTTGATCGCAACATAGAAAGCAAGAGAGCCAATGCTTACTCTAGTGGCACTGCACCAGCACAGCTTTGATCTTAGATGTGAATTCTCTTAACTTGTCTGGGCTTTCAAAAAAGGGCTACTTAAATTATTTCAGAGATGCCGCTTCTCTCCGACACGGCAAAGGTAGAGCCCTCCTGTGGATTTGGAAAGATAAAAGGTGCTCAAACAGACATCACGACAGGTTTGTTATATTACTTAGCATAAGCACTGCCAAGCATCCCTTAAAGGAATAGACATCTTGTGTTTTTCCCTTTAAACAACAAAAAATTAACAGTGAGGAATTGGGACCCTGCTCTTGTGTTGTATCACTCAACAAAGGCGCGTGAACAATCGCTTATTATGTCAAACTTTGACAATGACAGAATTGGAACAGGGCTTCTTCAGCGCTCCGTCCCCCACTGGGAGCCCCCTACACACACAACTCCAGAAAGAAAGTTTACTTTCCTTGTCATATGAAATTACATTTGCATTTGCCGAGCATTGCAGTCCATTAGAATTGAAACCATGAGGTCTGTTGTGAACCACATGAAAGATCTTTAAGGTTGGTCATAATGTTGACTAGCTTAAACTGCTATGTGTTTAATTGTTCAGAGATTTGTGTAAATATCATGTATAGTCTCTTATATAAGCACTCAAGTTCAACTGCCCATAGGCTTAGTAACTATGCTCATATTCAATAAAATGACGAATATAATCTCGTTAATTGAACGTTGTATAAAAGCAATAAATTAAGACTAAGTTAAATTTTAGACACAATATTTACTGTATTTTTGCTTCACAAATGAACAAAGTTAACCATGAAAGCAAAGCAGATTCATTGCAACAGCACAGTATTTCATGTTCAGGAATGAATCAGTGTTTTCTTACATATTGGTTGACTGAATTAGTCAATGACTCCCTTATAAATAGTGTTATTTGTTTTATTTTGGAATGAAACTTTTCTTTTTTTTTTTTTTTCTAATGAATTGGTTGAGTGAATAAGTCAATGACTCACTCATAAATAGATGTTTCATTTTAGAATAAATCTGAGTTTTCTAATGAATTGGTTGAGTGAAAAAGTCAATGTCTCACTCATAAATACAGTTATTTGTTTCATTTTGGATGCAGTCAGTAATTTCTAATGAAATGGTTGAGTGAATAAGTCAATGAATCACTCATAAATCAATCACTCACCTGTTGTCACCTACTGGCATAACAAAGGAATACCTTTCTCAGGTTGGCAGACCACTTCACCAATAAATGGTATTTTTTTATATTTTTAATTAGCAAATCAACTCAAAGGCATCACTGATGGACTGCCACTTTTATCAAATAAAGTGAACAAATCTCTAGAAACTGCAAAAGCTGGCACCACTCTAAATATTCTGTAATATTCTTTTCTTGTTGTTCGCACTAAACTTCACCTCTATGGCAGCAATAAAACTTCAAATGACTTCAAACGAGGAAGCACAGACAGGATGAAGTCTGCTTTGGTAAAACGCAAAAACCTCAAACACAGTCATTAGAAGGAAAAGGTTCACAAATTAAAGCCGTGAAAGGTACTAAAGATCGATTGAGGGGGATTTCAGCTGGCATCACAGCGTGAGAACGGCAGCCGGATGTTTGCCGCGTTGTGAGGATGGGTCTGGATCATACGCTAACCTCCATTCGGTGTGCTAGCTGGCGGCCCCAGTCATTGACAGGAAGGAGCGGGCCGCCAGGGCATTGATTGATTAATCAAAGCTAATGTTCTTTTGATCAGCGGGGGCTGCCCTATTAACCAGCCAAGGAAAGAGGGGAAGAAATGCTCCATCTTTTATTTACCCGCTCGCGAGGTCCCCCGATGGCTTCCATCGCTAACTTCAAAGGAGACCGTGACAATTCTGTCACAGTTTTGACTGATAGAAAAAAAAAAGTTTTAAATATATTTTCCCTCGACAGTAGATTTTGTTTAATCGTTTCCAGCCTCGCTCGGTTTTAATATGTGTCGAGGAAGAGAATACAAGTCTCATGTTTTCTTCATGACTGTTTCCTTTCTCGTCTAGCTGTCTAGTGGGTTGTCCTCTTTTTCGCACTGTGCTATTTTATGCCATGCACTGCCTGTCACAAGGACACCCAGGGAAACTTCATGTAACTTTTTGTTGTTTGCTATAATTTATCCCCTTGTTCCAGGTTGGAGTGCACAGACTTTCAATGTCAAGCATGTGTTGTGAGAGGCCTAAAATGACAGCGTTTTACACTGTATATACAATCCCCCCCAAAGAAAAACACTTTTATTCATTTCTGTGCATATTTGGGATATATACAAATAATTTCAGAGTCAGTGTTAACACATTTTTTGTAACAGAAAACGATTGATTGATACTACATAGTAATACTAATACTACATAATTTTTATATTAATAATAATAATAATTTTAAAAAGATTACTATTATTTGTTGTATTTTTAATTGTGCAATGGGACAACAGTTTTGGAAACTAAACATTTAATTTGGAATCAGTTGGTTAATTGGAAAAGTTAGTTCAGAGAAAAGGTCTGGTGTTAATAGTATATATACATAGGCTACATTTTATGGGCTATTAATAATACATAGGATAATTTTTTAAATGTCGGAAAATAAAAAGACATTACAAATACAATATAAACACAAATAGAAAGTTGGACATGCATCCATTTCGGTATTATGAACCAAATTATTCCAAAGTTTGTAACGTCAGTAGTCATCTCAAAATGACAGTAATACCTGCATGCCATAGACACCCTATGACTATCTTCACAATATAGCACCGCCTCTTGTACCTCAATGGTTAATAAAACGTGTGCTACTGAGTACAAGCACTTTAACTAAGGCAAACTCTAAAAGAGCCTACAAAAACATTCACCTCAAACTGAAGGGCATCTTTTTGGCTGCAACACACGTTTGTGGACACAAGACAATCAACTGAACACCATCCCACCCCAGAAGAGACGTTTGCAGGCCCTGTGGTGTTTCATATCAGGTTCAAAGTTCCTAAAAGTACACTGGTTCCTTCCTTTACTTCCAGATGAAGGGAGAGAGACACCTGAGTGTAGACTAAGTGAAGTGTCCTTCTCAAATTTATTTCATGTTGATTGAATCTCAAAGTGATGAGAAGGTGGAAAACTGAAGGTCTTTTTCCCAGATCCTTGAGGTTCTTAAGCCTTTCGAAGGCCTCTGAGGGAAACGCTTATATCTCATATTTAATAAAAAAAAAAAGTTAAGAAGCAACTCTCTCCACACATATACAAACATACACAAGCAACTTAAAACACAAACGCCACTTACAATTTGTGTGAAGTCGCCTTTGTCTTTGTTTTTCCTCTTCTGTTCTCTTTGGCTCCCCTCCCTTGTTCATTTGAGAGCCTGTTTCCTGCTCAACCCCTGCCCTTGAGTTTTTCCCAATGTCAGCGAACACTTCAAACACCAGCTGACGAGCTCAGAAGAGTCCGCTGAGAATCCCCATTCCAAACGATTATTCCGTCTCCTACACGCCAGCAGATCTCTTCCCAGCATTACAGCTAATAAAAATATCCCTTTGACCTGTCACAACGCAGAGGACTTGCTGATAAATTTGCCCCTTGTCGACCGGTATATGTATAGTAATGCTTGTATATGTTTAATATATAAGAACGAGCAGTGCTGAGGCCAATTCCTAGAACCGAGAACGCCTGAAGAACATGTTTGGGTTGTGCAAACTCGCTCTTCTCTGTATCTTCAACCTTTGGCAGGCTTCAGGCAGTGACTGTACCTGGGAAAGTTTTGTAAAACAAACAGCAGGCTTTCATCTTGTGAAACTAAATAATTTAATATAGATTAAAGCTGGGGTAGAACACCTCAGGAAACATGTCTGCATGAACGCAGATCCACCATGAGCGATGAGATTCTCTACACTGTAAACGATTTCTGTTGTTTTCACAGTATTATTGCTGTATTATCAGAGAAAGCTTACTGTAGAAACAGTTTACAGTAAGTTGCTGTCAATTTTATAACTTTTGCAGTATTATTGCTGTATTTCCAGCTTTGTCTTACTGTAGAAACTATTTACAGGACAGCTGCTGTCAATTTATGCTATTCTTTGAAAAAAACAATAGAGTGGGAAAATAATTACAGTAATCCTTATATTACTGTTAAATTGATGACAGTAATAATCCAACTTACAAGGAATTTTATTTATTAATTATATATTTATTTATAAGGAATTTTATAATACATCGTTTCATATGGTAACCCATATATTAAGGCATTTGGTATATAGTTAAAAAAAGCTGAATGATTTATGTGGGTGTTTTTTAATTGCGTATCTTCATGGTTGCCAGATTTGGACACAAAACCCACCTAATCTCATAGGTTATAGCCAACAATTTTGTGGGTGGGAGGTAGTTGTAGAGATGTAGATGTCAAAAATATAGGCTAGGTAAATAGATAAAATCAATTCCCATGATATATTTTTAATATTATTATTTTGCTTTCTATTAAACACACTAATTACATAAAGAGCGGAATCTTACGCGATATACCTGGCAACCAATCATCTAAACCGTCAGCATGCACTCATTTTCCAATTCATTTTCTGAGCCTTTGAGGATGAACAAGACCAACGAGAACCAGTCAGGTGAGATATACAATTTTATTCAGTATCTTAAAGATGTGTATTTCAAAAAGTTTCACCCCAAAGGGAAGATATTCGTTTTAACGTTACCACTAAATAATCGATGGTGAGTTTGATAGTAGTCTGTAACACAAACATTCTAACGTTAACCAAATATTAATTATCACAAGCTTTGCTGTTAATGTTAGTTAATAATTTCAAGTTTAGAACAAAGTAATCGAAATGTTCTTCTTTCTGAACATTTGTGTGTAACTTTCACCGTGTGCGTGTGTCCTGTCGCGATCGAGGCCTTACGCGCCTAAACCTAAAGCTATGTTCGAAATCGACCTATTACACTAATGTTATGCACGACTTGAAGGGACAATCACAGTGTTTTCAGTTATATTATGCATTTATTGCGTGAGTACAACCGATGTATTCATTTAAAGTGAATACACAGGCAGTGAAAGTCGGGCCGGTTTAATTCCCTCGTCTCGGTATAGTCCTTCTTCAGACCAGACGTTCCCATGATTTTGCTCACTTGTTTTCATTAACTTCTTCAAGTGCATTAATATCTGAATACAGCCACTGCCAACGCACTGCGGATAATTTAGTTGTATATTTGATATTGTGTGATATTCACGATAATGGCTATTATAATCCCCGTATTCTTGTCACTTTGGGTGCTTCTCATTTCTTATTTGTGACAAATCAGGTTCTCCCTCGAAATCGGGTCTCTGTTAGGACACCAAGAGATCTCAAATTAATTGTAATAGGTACATAAATAAATAATAATAATTTAATAGATTAGCCATTTTTTTTACAAGTAATAAATGAAATGCACAGGTTTACTTAAATTATATGTTAAGTTTTTTTGTGCTATTTTTAAGTTGCATTTAAGTTGACAGCTTGTCATTTCTGGTCTTTGAAATTTGTTTTCTTTTCAAATTATTTAATTTGATTCTACATATTGGAATTGTTTTGTAACCTTTTTATGTTTTAACTGATCCATGTTTCTCTTTGTCTTACAGGTAAAAATCATTGGTGAAGTCACCAGATGTGGATGGGTAAGTTCTGCATCTAAAGTTAAAATTGTTTGGAAATAAGATTAGAAATGCCTTTATCTTGCAAAGTGTGTCAGTACTCAGTAAAGTCTATTCCAGAATTTGTCAGACTTGCTAAGGAACACAGGAATCTTGCAAACTATAGATTCTCTTGTGGATTTTCCAGTGTCCATGTAACTTCAAAACTGCCGTTGGCCTTCGTACACATATGTATCGTAACCATGCAGTGATTACACCAAGTGCTGACAAATCACACAGTGGTGTTAATATGACATGCCAGGTTATGGAATGTTCTTTCACTTCCACATCTGGGGATGCATGGTGAAACGAATATCTCTGTGTAGGTCTATGCAGTGTTGAATATGTTTTTCATTTCTTTCAGCGTGTATGTTGTTCGACATTGCAGCGTGCTGATGAGTTAATAAAGAGGCAAGTCATTTTCAAGTCTGTTTATCACATTGATGTCGGTCAAGCTGTAGTGCAACTTAATTTTTGTGTTTTGTTCTCTATAGGCAGCAAAAACCTGGGATCTGCATTGGCCCTGTCAAGTCTGGAGAGTGTTTTTACCATTTAATGAATTAAATTGTAATAAAAGTTTTTAAATGGACTTCTGAGTGTTGTCATAATTTACGTGACATTTAATAATCAGTAATATAACTGTGTG
Organism: Carassius auratus; assembly: GCF_003368295.1. Classification (NCBI taxonomy): domain Eukaryota; kingdom Metazoa; phylum Chordata; class Actinopteri; order Cypriniformes; family Cyprinidae; genus Carassius; species Carassius auratus. Next base: position 25,975,122 of record NC_039246.1, on the reverse strand, counting down.
AAATTTTTTTTGCATACAAGCCTTTATATTTCATTCTTTTTTAAGCATGTAACAGGTTGTAGTTAGTTATATGTTGTGTATAGATGAGTATATGTGAATATAAAAACTACCGTAATCAATTATACTGCATAGTAACTTTACAGTATTTTAAAATACAGTGCAAAAACATGAACTGTAATTAATTTTACAGTATAAATATACTGTAAGTTATTATACAGTATGTTGTGAACTACTGTAGTCAGGTTTACAGTAATATTACCGTGGAATAAAATACTGAAGCTTGCTGGCTATTTGTTGCCAGTAAGTTACTGTTGATTTTACGTGAAATTTTTTACAGTGTAGATACAGATGCTCATGTGAAGAACCTCTCTACCAAAGCACACGCTTAAAAATAAAGCCTCACAGTCGAGGAGGTTTTAACAACAACCATTTTGATTTCCCAAAGGCCCCTTTCAGTAAACAGTTCTTGAAAGAAAGGACATTTTTAAAAGTCCACTGTATATTTTTCCACTATATCCTAATGTGGAATGGAAGGGTTTCGTGGATGTTGAAGGTTCTTGACTGAACCAATGTCAATAAAGAACCATTACTTTGTAATGAACCTTTATAATCTTGTTTGATTTCACTTTGGTAAAAGTGTCCCCAAAAACCTGGATGTATACTTTTTTTTAAAAAAAAATAGGCAAATTGGTCCAATCTAAGCACATTTCATGATGTGCAAACCTGAATTTTAAAACGGCATTTATAAAATTGCCCAAATGGCCTCACGGGAGTCAATGATTACACTCACTGATTAGAACCAAGACGATCAATAAAGATCACCGGCATGTTTTTGGAGTATCCATCAAATGTTGAAATCTGCGAATGGAGCTTGATCTTTCAATGTGCCTCCCTGAAACTCATCTCCACCACCTGAACCTCCTCTAAAGCCTTTTTTTTTTTTTTTTTTTTTTTATTGAGCGCAGACAAGTATTTCCATATTGATTGTGCTGCAAATGTGGCCTTTATTTTTGGTAAAGCCCAAACCCAGTCTGAAATAAGCCTTGTTAATGTACATCAGTTTCTCACTTATGAAGAGGCTGAGGGCTTGGGTTTGGGCACTGCAAAAACCAATGAGCAACTAGTATTATGTTCAGGCAGTTGTAAAAGGCCAGAGAAAACTAAAATTAAATAAATATCCAATGGATTCAATTGGCTAAGACAACTTTTGGTACTCAATTAGGTAGCTAATTAGAAATGACAGACAGCTATTTTAATACATCTCAATCCTGAAAATTATGTAAATAATTGCAGTGTTCCATGTACACTACTATATGACCTCAAAGCATATACCATAGCATATGATTTGTAAACGAATACATTTTAACATTGGCAGCACATAAGTAGAATCATATGCATAGATTTTCTGACATTGTAAACTTGCTCGGTAGCTCACCTGGTACAGCATTGCACTTGCGGAATTTCTTACAAAACATAATTTAGATTTTTTTTCAGATGAGCCTAGGTTGTTCATTTAAACATTAGCTTAGCATAATGCTAACTGGAAATGTTTTTGAGTAGCGGAAAACGTATTTTTTATTTAAAATTTTTTTTTGGACCTTACACAACATCTGTTCTGGATGTTAATGCTAATATATATGGTATAGCAACAGCTAATGAAACTAGCCAGCTAATAAAAGTAAAAAAAAATGAAAGATTTGGCTAAAAGCTTTGAATGAAATTAAAACTAATCGACATCTTTTAGCTGTGATTCACAATAAACTGTTGATGTATTTCACTTAAAGCTTAAAATTAAATAGTTTAACTTTTCCATCTTTTAGGTACAATTCTCTATTGTCAGCCAACATAATCTTTTACTTGAATGAGGATTTATTGATATTGGGTTAATGCCAACAGTTAAACTCACCTTAGTCTTTGCAAAAGCCATTCACCTTCCATTTTGTCAGCCACATAACATTTTAATGGATTATAAATACTTGGCTGATCTGCCAATGACAAATAATTTCTCCTCTGCATAGCTGAGAGAAATCAAAGCTAATGAACTTTTCCTTGTTAATATCAGCAGTGTTTGACAAGTGTGGCTGGAGAAAAGGCTCTTTGGAGAGTCAGACATCAGACGACCAGTGCCAGGTGAGGCCCGAAAGCAGGTTTGATCTCATATACATATATTCCTTCACTAGTTGGTCGCTAGGGAGCTCTGTGCCAAGGTCAACATTCAAAGACAACTGCACACAGCGAGAGAATCTCGTGCACAAGCGGCGCTGCATGTGCAAGCCGTGGATCTTTTGTTGTGTGCATCACAGCAGCATCAGAAGGTTCAGACTGACACTAGTGAAGTCCCCGGATAGCAGCCATCGCTACCAGTTTCCGTCCCCTTCACAGGAAAACTAGTATATGTTCTAATTGCATCATTAATATCATTAGAGATTAATTGTCTTCTCCACCTGGTTCACTTTTATTGCGTTGATAAGATGCAAAGTGTGAGTTTTGATGACCTTCAACCCAAAGTGAACAAAAGAAATCTTTTCTCCTGTGGCTGAATGAAATTTCTTGATGTGCGCATGAAGGACAGCTTTTCTTATGTGCAGGATTAATTTTCCCAAACTATTATTCATTCCAGCTGTGCTTTTAACCTTTCTGGCAGATCTGCTGCTTTAAAGGAAATATTAAGTTGGGAGACCACAAAAATCGAAGATTTCAATATAAAAGTTAAACCTGGAAAATACAGACAAATTTTCTTGCAAATCATGGCAAACCAAAGAAAGAAAGAAAGAAAGAAACACATAGCTAAAATGAAAATAAAATTTAAAGAGCTGTTCTTTTAAACTTTCTGGTAGATATGCCACTTTGAATGAAATGTTTTCAATATTTCCTAATTTAAACCTGGAAATATTGACACATTATCTTGAAGATCAGATCAGATCAACAAGACAAAACAAGCAGAAAACAAAAAATAATAATAATAAATAAAAAAGTTGAACATCTATAACTGGTATGAAAATAAAATTTAATAATTTTATGTAATAAAATATTGTATAAAATAAGACAAAAATAACAACAAAGCAAAGCAAAAAAATAAAATAAAATAAAATAAAACTAATAAAATTTAATCATTTTATGTATTAAAACAATAAAAATAGTATATAATAAAAAGTGTCAAAGATGGAGAGGATCTGGCTGTCAAAATGAAACTAAAATGTGAATCTTTAAAGCAGATTCTAAAGATAAAAGGAAATCATATTTATATAAATATAAAAAAGAAAGATTTATTACAGGAGAAACATAGCTATAGCCAGTCACTGACAGCTGTTTCAGCATAAGAGCTTAACCACTAAACTATTAGATTATGACTAGCATGTAGCTTGGAAAGTTAAGTTGTCAAAAGCAGGTTCGGTCAACGTGGCACACACACCATACACGTATAAATGGACAATATCAGTTTTGTCATACTCCAAAATCGAGGATGTCAAAACAAGCATGTTAACATCCAATTGACACAAAACTGTCAGGCCTCAATGTCTATGTCAGCTCAACAAATGTTACCAATTATTCATAATCTCACCGCCTGCGTTTCGAAGACAACTTCTGACATTCTGTCACAGATCTTTTACAGTCGTTTTGCTCTCTTTTGTCTCTCAGTATGTTCAAATTCAGCAGCCGAGAGACGACTTGCCAATGATAAGCAGAGGCACGCTATCAGAATGAACGCAGCACAGCGCTGGATATTTCTGTTTCAGCATCCTTGAGCAGCTCTCAGACAAATGAGAGAAACATAAGATGTGTGTATGCGATTAATCACAGAGAATAACATGTTTCCATAGCAATTGATTACGAGCTAGGCTGGTGTTGCCGCTGGGTAATATGTGAAAAGCACACGCACAAACCTCCAACACGCAAAATCTTGGCCTGTGATGAATGTAGTTGACAGGTGACTCACGTGTCATTAAAAATGATTTTTTTAGCCTGGAAACACCACCCATAGCACACCATTTTTCACAACTCCTTCAAGGTACAAAGAGAAAGGAAAAACATTTATGAATAAAACAGCAGAAAAGCAATCAATCTGAAGAAAGACATTTGTCAGCGAGTGAGTGAGTGGCGACCAGCTGACAGAGTCAGTCAGATTGTTTCAGAAACCGGGTTACTGCCACAATATACAAGAGCATTTGCACCAGCCACCTAATCTATGCCACACATACTGGATTAAACACATATGACAGATCGACCCTATGTTCCTTAGTTTATTACGAATAACCTGGTCTAATAATGCTGCCAATGGGGGGTCCAAATTTACCTTTTTTTTGCCACTGCTGTCAATTTTCATGAAAGAAAGTTCCATTTTTAGTCCAAAAATACATTCATAAATATTTATTTAAATTTATTTAAATCTTAAATTAATTAATTAACAATAATAACAACTTTGCAAAGTTAAGGTTATTTACTCATATTAATTTTGGAAGCTTTATGCGGGGATAGATATTACATGTGTAGCCATGAAAAATGACAGCAAAACATAACAAAAACAAAACAAAACAAATAAGTTAAAATAACAGCAATAAAAAAAAAAAAAAAAAGTTCAAAACAAAACAAAAAAGAGCTCATAACTGATATAAAAATAAAACAATACCATAAACAAAACAGCTAAATACAATAAAATGAATAAAGTAGCTCATAGATTGTAAATATTTTATATATTATTTTGTTTAGTCCTCAAATTATAATTTTGGATGCTATTCCAAGTGTCAGGAGTCTTTGATTTACATCGATCACATTGAAGGTAAAATAATGTTCTTACAAATCTTAAACCATGCATTATGTCTGAGTTCCCTGTCAACTAGAAAGCAAGTTTTATTTACTTGCCAAAGCCAATTTTCACATACATTTGGCACTTGGTGAGTGTTAATTTTGGACCCCGTTGGGAATCCTGTTGTGAACCACAAGTTTTACCATTACAAGATTTCTATGGGATTTTAGGAATTGTATCAGATTGTACGTCAAATGTAATGAAACACTTCAAATGCAAAACAGCGCCTTCAACAGTAGACCTACATATTCTAATGAATAATTCACATGTAATTCAGTCATTCCCTTTGGCATTTCAGCTGTTTCCTGGGTTCATTTACATTTCATTCACTGCATGACCTCATAATCAAATTAGACTGCTAGAACAAATGGATGTGTTCATAATGATTTGAAAGAAAGAAAGAAAGAAAATGTGATTTATGGCGGAAACTGTTAAAACTAGGGCTGGGCGATATATTGATTTACATTCACGATACTTTTCCTGGAAATACAAAAGGACACAATGAGACAAACTTCAGAAGCAAAAATAATGTTGAGTTAATATTTTTGAATTACATTTGTGAATCAGTTCAATTCGTAAAATCGTCATAAAATAATGTCTCCATTTGCCATTTTTATATATTCAAATATTTGTTTAAATTATTTATTAATGTTCACCAAGTGAAAAAAAGCAATAGAAAACTACATTTTGACCATATTTTATTCACCTTAAATATCCTAAATTTTAAGATTAGGCTTTTTGACCATACAGTATATCATCCAGCTCTAGACATAACTTACTGGTACTTGAATACTGTATAATATACAAACGCGTATTTCTTCACATGTATTATGTAGTCAGATTTGTTTATTTTGGCATAGAATGTGTGATTAAAGAGCTGTTTTGTGTTGGACGAAGATTAATAAAATATGCATATTATATCTGCCAGCTATATGACCTTGTATAAAATACAAAGCACAACTGCAGCGGATACACTGCCTAAAGGACAGAAAGTGATTGAGTAAAGGAGAGGCGAGAATTGGAAGAAAAACAGGGACGAGAGCAAAGAAGAGGAAGTGTTTGTCTGTGGAGGGGAGAATCAATCTGAAGGCTAGCTCAATCCCTCAGTGTTATCTGGCTTGGTGGCGCGGGCCACGGGTCCAGATTGCAGATGATCTACATGCCTTTATGTAAGTGAAGCTAATCTGTCATGGCCTGAGGGAGGTGGGGAGAACCAGACGGAGCGCCGGGGCTCCATCACTCTTACTCAGTCCTGCCAGTGTGGTCTCATAAACTACCAGAGTCCCTGCTAATGAGACACAGGCACACACAGACACACAGCTGCCAATCAACATGTGAGATAGATAGATAGATAGATAGATAGATAGATAGATAGATAGATAGCTTTTATCGCTTCTCTGTGAATACAAATCTATTTGTGCTCCAGTTTTCAGACTGAATTTACAGAAGTTTCCATCCTGCTCTACTCTCACCTCTCGGCTCATTCCCCATTCCACAATTAATTCGGTCATTTATCCTCCATCCCAGTCAAGGGTACGGCCCGAGATCTCTTAATTAAAGAAGAAAGAGAGAGAAGAAAAAGAAAGTTCTCCATCTTCAAACGAAGCTCTAACTGGCACGCAGCTTTATCTGATCATTTAAACTCTCTTAACCCCTCTTAATTAATCCCAAACACACACTTCTGACATCCAGCGCTTGATTAATGAAATTAGTTCAGCGGAAGTCAAATAACATCAGCCTCGGACAGTGCTAGCGTAACCCCAGTTGAAGCTTACGAGATCTGTACACTTGTCTGAGGAACAACTGCTGGGAATCGTAGATGTGAGAAAGTGATGCAAGAGGCCTTTGCGCTGACGTAAAGTGAGCACTTTTACTTCAGATGGTTCAGGTTGCACCATGTCATCCAGAAATCCAGATATGTTCTTGGGTTTGAATTATTATGCAAGATAACTTGAAATAGACATTCACAACTCAAGTTTTTACATTAGAATAAAATATATTCTTAGTTTATGATGAAAAATACTGGACTTCATTTAAAGGGATAGTTAACTCAAAAATTACAATTCTGTCATCATTTACTCACCTTCAACTTGTTCCAAACCTGTATGAGTTACTTTCTTCCATTGTTAAAAAGATATTCTGAAGAATGCTGGTAGCTAATTGACGGTACCTATTCACTTAGTATTTTCTTTTTCCACACAATGGAAGTCAATGGCTACCATGAACTGTTTGGTTACCAACATTCTTCAAAATATCTTATTTTTTGTTCAACAAAATTAATAAAAATTTTGGAACAGCTGAAAAAAATGATACAATTTCATTTTTGGGTGACTTATAAATATAACTTATAATTGACCTCATAAACAGATATGACTTATTTCCATCACATCACTGGCTGATCTGAACAGTTTTCATTGGTTGAAATCTCCCATGATTTTGCACAGATTCAGGCCATAGGGAGTTCATGATATGCAGGATAGCGTCCAGTCACGTAATGGTAAATCTGTAATAATAAAAAGACAGATTAAAAATAATTCAGCTGCAGCAAATCTACCTAAATTGATAAAAGCTTTGTCAAAAGTGGTTACATTTATTCTAATACATAAATAAAAGGAATAATCTAGATCCTATTCATCACAGCATACCAGGGTCACGACTCTGCACTCCCTGAATAGTGTCTGTTTCCATCCTTAATGGGTGGTAATTATCAGTTTATCACACCTGAAGCCAGAATAGAGTGGAGCTGAGAGTGTGAAACACAGTGTTGGTTTAATTACCTGCCGTTCAATGTCAGCTAGCAGGCTACTCGCTCCCAGTCGGAAAAGGTGAGGACTGAGCCACTCGTCTCCAAGCTCTTCCTTCATCAGGGTCAGCCACACCAGAGACTCCTGCGCCGTACGGATGCCTCCCGCGGGCTTGAAACCCACCTGAGGAACAACGGATGCATCAGTCAACAGGCTGGATGATTTATGGAAAAGAAGGTGATTTGGAGATTCAATGGGTCGTTTACCTTATAGCCTGTCCTTAAGTAGTAGTCACGGATGGCCCGCACCATTACGATGGCAACGGGGTAAGTGGCATTGACTGACTCCTTGCCAGTTGAAGTTTTGATGAAGTCAGATCCTAGTGGTTACAAAATACAGGAGACACAAAACCTTTTGACTACTGGCATGAAGTCTGGTCCACTTTGATGATTATTTAGGCCAAAGCCAATGTAGACAATTATTCTAATTTCTAAATGTAGATTTATGTCTATATCTATATATCTATCTTTATTTAAATAAATAATAATAATCAAATATATACATATTACATTTACATAACACAAATTATTTAAATCTCAAAGAGAAAACCCTTTAAAGTAATAGTGATAGTGTGTGTATGTATGTGTGTGTGTGTGTGTGTGTGTATGTATATATATATATATAAAATGGCCAACAAGTCTTGATATCAAATAATTTGACCTTTTATGAATAGATATGTACCTCGAATTATGATATATGACCTAAAAAAATACATTTAAAACCCTTTTTTGAACATAATCGATAAGAAATACACTCACATGTATTCAAGTTCAAGTATTCAAAATTTCAAATACTGTATGAATTATCTAAGCAAATTAAAATTATTCAAATCTTGAGATAAAAAACATTAATTGTAGATTTAAAAAAAAATGTGAGGTCATATATCACATTTTGAGGTAAATATCACTGTATTTTGCAAGTCACAGCATGTTGCATTTAGCAACTAACCATTCTGTGAATAATTTTGCCCCTTTAAGATTATTTATAAAAACCTTTTTGAACAAAATCATTAAAGGGATAGTTCACCCAAAAATAAAAATTATGTCATTAATGACTCACCCTCATGTTGTTCCAAAACCATGTGACCTCCGTTCATCTCCGGAACACAGTTTAAGATATTTTAGATTTAGTCAGAGAGCTTTCTGTCCCTCCATTGAAAACCTATGTATGGTATACTGTGCATGTCCAGAAAGGTAATAAAAGCATCATCAAAGTAGTCCATGTGACATCAGAGGGTCAGTTAGAATTTGTTGAAACATCGAAAATACATTTTGGTCCAAAAATAACAAAAACTAGACGCGAACAGTTTCAAATGATTCAGTTCTATTTGGTGAACTGGTTCAAGAAGATCCGGTTACATCAAGCGATTTGTTTGCGAACCGGATATCACTACACTTGAACACGCTCACAACAGACACGGAAGAGAAGACAATGCTGAATAAAGTCATAGTTTTTGTTATTTTTGGACCAAAATGTATTTTCGATGCTTCAACAAATTCTAACTGACCCTCTGATGTCACATGGACTACTTTGATGATGTTTTAATTACCTTTCTGGACATGGACAGTATACGTTCACACAGTTTCAATGGAGGGACTGAGAGCTCTCGGACTAAATCTAAAATATCTTAAACTGTGTTCCGAAGATGAACGGAGGTCTTACGGGTTTGGAATGACATGAGGGTGAGTCATTAATGACATAATTGTCATTTTTTGGTGAACTATCCCTTTAAGATTCATTCAATCGCATGTATTCAAATTGTAAAGAAATAAGCTATTAATTTTTACTTGAGGATTACACCACATGATATTTCCATCAAGCTGAAACTTTCTTGAAAATTATATTAAGATCTTCAAAATTGACATGAGTGCAAAGACTGAAAGATTTCAATGAAAACAACATGTTTTTAATTGTCAGACTGCATCTGCATACTACAGGTCAAACCGGTTAGTCATTCTAACTGTCACTTCGTTAACAACCCCCAAAAACTTCCATCTGACACTTGTTTTTGTTCAGACTGACAGGTCAAAGTTCACATTTCAACGAGCTCTGAAAATAGAAAGTCCTGCACATTTTTAGCACCTCCATTCAAGCACTTCGGAGAGGCGTCAGTTTTTTGCACCCCGACAGGACATTAGTCGCGAGGGCAGGGGAGGCTAGACAAGAACATATGGTCCCGTCGAGAGGGCGCAGAGGGTGTGCGTTCGTTCATCAATAAGAGCTTTCATTTCTCCCTTCCTCTCCTTCATAGCCAATTACGGTTTATCAGCGTTCCGATAAAAATAGAAGATAAAATGACGCTTCTAATGGATGAACCACAAACTGTGGACCAGCTCTAACCCCCAGCACCCGAGTCCCGCCTGCCCTTCCTCGTGTCTAATGACTGTTCATTACCACACAGAACAAGATGAACATTTTCCAGTTCATTAAAGATACTTTCTATGTGTTTTTCCACTCTTTTTTCCACCCCTTCCCCTTTCCTCCGACACTCTTTCACTCTATTGCTCACCCTCTCCCTCAAACTGACATAATCCTTGAGATTCGTTCTGGGGAGTCTTAATTACATGATAATGGATAACGGTTATTAAACGCGGGCGACAGTAATGAAGCTCTATTCATTTGCGGCGGTGCGGGGGGACACTGCCGGAGAGCGTGGGAGTAAAATAGCTCCGGCGTCGCAGATTAATAGGTGAAATTATCATTCAATTTCAGAAACCTCATATGCAATTCATAGGAACAAGGGGAGATTAAGGAATGAGCGCGGCGACAAAAGCAATGCATTTTAATAACGATCCCTATCAGAGCCGCTGACAATTGGGTACAGTAATCGGCTTAATGTGCAATGGCTATTTAAGCATACAGTCACTGGACTGCTCTGTGTGTGTGTGTGTGTGTGTGTGTGTGTTTGGACATCTGGATGGCAAAGTGCAGAATGAATGAGCAATGGCGCCACCCTGTGGGCAAAAGATCAAACTTGCTAAGGCAAGCATCCCTGTTAGTTTTGATCATACCAGGAGGTCAGATTTAACAGGTTAACTTGTTCAGTTATTCCCTGCTGGTGAATGCTGTTACTGCACAGGCATTCAACAGTATTTGTGCATTATTATGACAAAAGGGAAACAAATGAAACTGTACAATATAAATAAATACATGCATAAATAAAAACATGCATGCATACATTTTTGACAAAAAAATAATTACACAATATTGGATAATAAATTAATGTTCTATTTTACAATACATTGTTACATAATTAGATATGTTCAAATAAATAAATGCTTTAATAACTATATATTTAAAATAACTAAATTTGTAATTAAGAATATAAATGTGATGTAAAAAAAAAATACAAAATAAATATAGATTTTTTTAAGGCATAAAGTTAATATCAGTTTGACACAACTTTCCTGATATAATATGAGGGATGGAGATTATTAAAATAATAAAAAAAAGTTAATTCCTCAAAAGAAATCCTTATCAAATAGTCTGACAGAAGCCTATTATTTCTTTAAAAAGTAAGTATTTATATACTAAAATAAATATTTATTATTTTTAACATTTGAAAAACGTGTCCAAAAATAAGTAATGTAAAACAACTGAATGAATGAATGAATAATAGCAATCATTTAAATTATCTAAATAAAAAAATAATAATAATAATAATAATTCATGCCATCTGACATTTACATATATTTTGCAATAAGGAATATTAATACCACTGAAGCAAATCAAGCTCGAAGGGCAATGATGCAAAATGCTCATGGTACAAGACATGACACAGACGTATATTTGACACCTGTGTTCACATCAATGTCCTGTTAAGATATAAACGGTTTGAAAACCTTCCTTTAAAAATGACTTAAAAATTATCATTTAAAATAATCTAGATTTTTATTTATTATTGATTCAAGGCTGCACAGCTGCAAGCAGTTTCCTACAGAAATCCCATTTCTGCAATTTAAAACTAAATTGCACATCTGATATCTATGCTTAATGTTCTCACCTGCCATCATGGACACCAGACTGGCCTTGTAGACGTTTGTGAAGGTTCCCAGCTCTCCCACCGCCAGGATGGTCTTCATATGGGCGTCTCCACAGGCCTCTCTGAACTGCCGGATCTCATCGTAGAGAGCTGAGGAGACAAAAATTATCTCTCAACAGGTTGTTGGTTGTTGGTTTAAAAAAATATCACACAAAAACTACGGAAAACCATGCTGATGGTTATAGCCAATGTCAGTTGCTCAGTCTGAAAGAAACCAGCGTAAACCAAGAGCAACAGGCTTGTTTAAGAAGGAATTCCTTTAGCGCTCTGCTTACACACACCTGTCCACTGCCCAGTGAGTGCCAAAGTCCGGTTGATGACAATATCGATCTCTGTAGCACCATCTTCCACGGCCATCTGAACCTCCTCAAGACGGGTCTTCAATGGAGTTTGTCCAGCAGGAAAACCGGTTGCCACTGAAGCAAAGAGAATGAGCAAAAGAGACTGTGAGGTGAGACAATGCAGTTGCACCCTCTCTGGGAAGCTGTTTGAAGAAGGAATGAAACGTGTTTTAAGATGAGCGGTTTCAAACGTCTTACCAGATGCAACAGGAAGACTAGAGTTGGCTGCTTTAAGAGACTTCACAGCATCAGCCACCCGTGATGGGTACACACATACCGCTGCAGTCGTGATTCCTGAAATCATGCACACACACAGTGTTCAAATCAGCGAAAATTTTAATGTAAAGACACAATTGTTAAAAATAAAATACAGCAAACCTTTATAAAGAAAAATTCTTAAAAGTCCTGTTAATGTCTGCTGTTTATGATGTTGCATACTATGGTTTTATTTAGCAAACCGTAGAATTTAAGTTCTTCACTGTAAGTCACTGATCTCTTCAGCAAATCAACTCCTGTGAAAGAGCTTTGTTTCCCTCTTGTGGGCAGATCTACAGTGACAAGCTTATGTTATTGATTCGGACAACCATAAATACAGTATCAAATATAATATATATTATAGAAGATATAACATTAATAAAATAAAATAGTTTAACAATTAAAAACTGCTGTAGAAACATTTACATCCATATTTATGTAACTTTTTATCAATGTTGACAACAGTTGTGCTGCTTAATTATTATTTTTTTTTTTTTTTGTGGAAACAAATTTTGAAACTGTAATCTTTTGTGACATTATAAATCTATTTACTATTGCGTTTGATACATTTTTTAAGTGTAATGTTTTATTATTATATATTTTTTTTATTGCGATTTATTTGTAATTAGGCTGACCTACGTAGTTCTAGTAAATCTGCATGGGATCTAAATATCTGAATCTGATCCATTATTATGAATAATGCATCTAACAGTAATTTGTTTAATAGGTTCTAAATACATTTTTAGTTATGTTTAAGGGAAAAAAATAGTTTTACATTATAGCAAACAGCAATCTTAGTAAAAGAATATAACAGAAAGACGTGGAATCAGTGGAATTCAAGTGCCAAGAGGGATGATGTGACATGAAACAATCCTCCAGACAGAGGCACCTTTGTGACAGACCTTTGTCGTGCATCTCCATGCTCTTCAGCAGATCATGCCGGACCGGCTGTGTGGCCTTCATGCAGAGTCGATGGACATTTGAAGGTGTATCGTCACCAGCGAGTGTTGTCAGATCAATGCATGTGACGGCCTTCAGCAGCCAGGCAGCCTACAATAACAATGCAGGTCAATAAAGATGTATTTGAGCTGACATAAAGCAAAAATACAGTCAACTATTTACCTGCCACTGTTTTTTGGCCACTTTGCGTCCCTGGATCTGCTGAGCTCGTTTAAGAACAGCCTGAGTGTTGACTCTGACTTTCGACACCGATTCAAGATCTAAAATAAAGCAAGAATAAATAATAAAAGAGGTCTTAAAGTCAGTTTTGTCTTGTTATTTCCCTCTTCTCAATGCAAGTCATGAGACACATAAGTCATGTGAGATTCATTAAGTGCATTTCAGCTGTAAATGGTTTGAAATCAAATGTATATTTGGAAGAAAAAACAAAATTCAGAATAAGACTTCAAATGAATTACAAAGACCAGCAGAAGGTGGAATTTTGGAGTTTAGAACGCGACAGATGCAGATGGAGTTAAAAATTAACTGCACATAACACCAAGAATATACTTTGCCCTTTACATGTTCAATGTTAGATGTATAGACAAAATTACACCACTTACACAAATAAAATAAAAAATAAAAACTTTATTTTCATGTTTTCTGCCTTGTTTAATCTAATGTTCACACTATCACGTGGAAAATGTAGCGGTATGTAAAAGCTCGGATTCGTTTGGAGAAAATGATAACACGATAGAAAAAAAAACAGCTCACCAAGATCCATTCCGGGATTTCTAGCGGACATGATGTTAAATTCTAATTACTGAATGAAATGAACTGCAAATATTAGTTAATTTTGGAAAGTAGTATCACTGCACACTGACAGCTTTAACAATACGAGTCTTCCGGGATCGCTCGTCACTGACACGTCACTCTTTCAGCCAATCATTCCACAATACGTAAGGCGTAGAATGATGACGTTCTTTCTTTTCTTTTTTTTTAACTAACGTTAGTGAAGGCTCCAAAATCACACTAGAGCAGTGGGATTTCTTTTTGAAGGGAAATAATATATGAATCTACTTATTTTAAACAGGAAAAATAAGAGTCAGTGTCAGACAAGAGAGTATCGGACACTGACATTCTCTTATGTATGCGAAAGTATGCATAAGTATACAAAAAATATTTTAATCAATATAACAAAGTACTTAATGTGCAATGTAAAATATTTACACTAATTACCCAATGCAGCTTTAAATTTAAATTTAAAAACTTTTAAATTAACTTACATTTTAAATGTTTAATTTATACAAAATGTGTATATTGAAATATATTAAAAGTGAAGTTAAAAGGACAAGAATATTTCATACACATAGATCAAGCAGGCATTTGAATTTGAATAAACAAACAAACAAAAATGCTACTGTTCAATGGTTTATTGTTAGACAACTGTCATGCTGAGCTTTTAAAATAACCTGTCACATCCTTCAGGCTTTAAATAAAAAGTGAAATTATGGCAACAATAACAATACAATGACCAATCAAACCTTAATGAGATTTTAAAGTGCATCCTAACCGTTGTTAAGAAATCCTAAATTCTTCAGTCTAGAATCAAAACATTGCTCTGGCCCTAATAGATAGAAACTTTGATTTACATTATATAAACACTGAGGGGAGTTTTTTCTTTCTTTCTTTTTTTAATATCCTGCTAGCAAGATATTAGATAAATATATAAAAGTATTTTAAAATGACATCGTAATAAACAAGGACAAGCTTCAATTACAAATCTGATCTAGATACGATAACATTTTCTTGTATTGGTGTGTAAAATGGCAAATTTCAGATTTTATCATTCTTTTACACAATTGTTAGTTACATATGATTTAAAAATAATGTTTTTCTAAAGATGTCTGACTTCAAATGGAACTCACACATTTCTTCCATAGTATCACAATATATAACAGGATATAGTTATTCTTGGCGTTCTTTTTCTTATGACTATTATTAAACAGTATTTTAGAGAAATCATGAGTGAAAACTAGCAAATTATTAATAATTAATCGTTATGTAAATGCTAACTCGTGCTCATCCAAATCCTCTGAAAACCACACCCCAAAAAACGCATTAATTACATTCTTTACAGCTTCGACATGTGGTCTTGGCACGGACCACACTAAGGCTGTTTCCTGTGAGAACATGATTTGTCTGGGAAGAGCTGCCTGCCAGATTTGGGGCTGGGACTGGTAATGGACAGAAGCTTCAGCCTTGAGCTGCCCAGCGGAGACTCTTCTGAAGTGGTTTGCTGGAGAGGAGATGACAGAATGTTATGCACATTCAGCCAAAAAACCTTTAGTATAGGACTTAAATTTCCAATAATATCACATGGACATTATATATTATACATTTTGAAAATAATTTGCAATGAATTTTATAATCTTAAATATAAAGATCTGACACATCATTCCATTAAAATGATTATTTCTGCATATTCAATTGAGTGTTTGATAATACATGGACATCTGTTTGCACTTTTTAGTTCATTGCTTTGCTGCATCTTATTTAATTTATAATATATTAGTGTAAATACATATTTCTTCATCATTGCACAATTATAATGTCATTGCACCAATGTACATGTGGCAAGTAAAGCTTATTGAGATCTTCATCTATTAAACAGTTAGCAATTATTATTTTTTTAATCACAGTTACATAATGACACATTTTTTGTTGATCATTTCCAGATGTTCTATTGCATCCATTACCTTTGGTTGTTTAGTTGGTGTAGAGCAGATGTCTACAGGGATAACCCGTTTAGAGCCCCTACTGCATTCATTCGAGGGAGAGCTGACCTCTTCTAACAATGGTGCATTATCAACATGATTGGATAATTCGAATGCATTTTCATTGTGCATTTTGCTTGGCTCATCGCAACTGTCCATAGGTGACCAAGAGTAAGTTTGAGTGAATGCTACATCATCTTGTAAACAGATATCGTTTGATGTTTTGATGGCTTCGTTCATTTTGATCTTCATAGAGGTGGCGTATACATGAAGGTCTGGACAGCTTCGAGTGGTGGCGACTAGGGGTCTGCGAGGCCACTGGTGTAGACTGTGAAGGGCCGAAACCGTGGTTCACAGGAGTTTCTACTTGATTCTGACTGAAGGCAGACTGAGTCAACGAGACTTCAGGACATTGCTGGGAAACTACGTTCGTGACGAAGCGGCACAATCGTGTGTTACGGGGGATGATCCATCTCTTGATGGCTTCTTCTAGATCACGCTCTCTACCCACCACATAAACACGCTTCTGACCGCGTGTTACTGCAGTGTATACGTGCTGCCAGTTTTGAGCAGTGCTGTCTCCAAGAACGTACACAATAGTTTCGGCCTCTGAGCCCTAAAGTGAGAAAACAAAAGAGCTGCATGAAGCTGAAACAAATGCTGATGTCAGGTGTGAATGGGGCCATAAATTAACAAAAAGGATCAGTACCTGAAAGGTGTGAATGGTTCTTGCCCAAGCATGGCGCAGTTTACACTCTCTCTGTAGCTCCCTGTAGCTACAAGTCACCACACATCCATTGTCATCATCTAGTGTCAGGAAGCGTATCATTTTACGTCCGTTTTCCTCATCCTCTTTAGTCACATCCTGTTATTGATGAACAATAACAATGGCAAGTTAAATTTATATATAATTACTCATGTACTTAAAACTAAGCATTTAGAATTTAAAAAGAATTTAAAAAAGACTTTTTCTATTTCTCCAGCCAGAATTTGGGGATTATTAAATGAAAACATATATAAATTGCTAAATAATAATCAGTACATCTTTAATGAAGAAAATTTCCCCATTGCACAGTCGTTTTTTCTTCTCTTTCGTCTGTTCATTTTGTGTCTGATTTCCAGCATCATCATGGGAAGACCGAGCGCGGTCTTGTTCAGCTCTGGCAGTATCAGAGGAAGTCACTACTTCTTTCTTCTTCTCATGGTCTGTCACATAGCCATTCTTAGTGCAGCAAACTTTATCTTCTGGTTGAAAGTTCAATTTGTTTTTGGAAGTCCTGAAATGAATGAAACTGAATATTAACACCAAAATATTTGCTAAAAAACATAACCTATAAAGGTCCTACTTATTTAGTTATAAGAAAAGGAATAACTTCTATTCACACACCTTGTAATATGTTTAGAATAATGTTTACAACAAAGCTCATTGATCAACTCGCAGTCCTTTCTGTGAACAGTAAGAACAGCAATTTTAGCCTCAGCGACAACATTTGCTGAAAAAGATTCTCAGCATAGTGTGACAAAGTGTAATCGGTCTTACCTTCTGAAAGCCACAAACTGTGACAATTTATGATCCTCCAGTCCAGGACCTTCCTGAAGTAAGAATGTAATGGCATCCTGGAGGTCTATGCAGCAAAATATGATTAAAAAAACTTCAAAATACAGACATTTTGCCCATTATAGTGAATTCGTAACATTACACCTCATCCAATAATGTTCGTCAAGAGCTTTTGTTATTATAATTGCAATAAACTTGCACCAAAGTGCTTGTGGGGAGTGAAATGTATTGAAGATGGCTGTCTAGCTTCTGGATTGATTGACTGATGTCAACCCAAGGTGTCGAATGATTCACAGATGACAGGAAGTGTGTTTTCAGGAACTATCCTTTGAAATCCTGCAATATGCTAGACATACAGGAACCAATATGTGATCTAAATCTGTTTCTTTTGTTATTCTGATTGCACGGGCCGTCAGGTTCACACCTTTGATGCATGAGCAATTGATGTGCTTCTGAGGCACAGTCACAGTGTAATTACCACACATCATTCTACAGTCCCAGCTTATAAAAACAAAGTGTTATAAAAAGAATAAATGCACTGAAAAACATCCAACATGTTCACATTTTTCATAACTGCTCACTTACCAAATCCATCATTTTCACCACAGATTTGGACAAAAATGAACCTTTTGTCAGATGGCACTTTGGAAGGTCTCATCATGTTTACAGTGGCATCAAACTCCAGAGGACTGTAATGTTTTTTTATACCCATCTCTGAGATGCTGAAAGTTTATGGGAAATAACAAAAGTATAATTAATAAAGGTTTGAGTCCATATTAAACAAACACACACACGGCAGTCTGTGAACCACAAAGGTAGTAAAAGGAGGAAGATTGTATTAATTTATATAAACCCTATAAAACATTTAAGAATTCAAACTATCTGCTCACACTCCAGCGTTTCTGACGATGAGCTCAGACTCTGAACGATGGTTGGTCCGCATCTCAATGGCCCACCGGACCTTCCCGAGACCTGTAAACAGATCGTACAGTGGTGTTTCCAGGCTCAATGCTGGGCAACTGTCTCACATCACCTGCAGAGACAGATAAATGTTTTGCTTGTTTAATAGTAATACAAGAAGGTACTTAAGCTATAGAATAATGTTGCCAATAAAATGCATTGTAAATAAACCCTAAAAAAAAGTATTATGCACGCAATATGCCTTTACCCAAAAGGATGAACTTCTGGAGTTCTGCGTGTTTGGTAAGCATGCTGAGAATAGAGTGCAGGATCTGAACAGACACCAAGCTCCCCTCGTCGACCACCAGCAACCCGCCACCTTTGAGAACTTCCCATGCCTCAGGATTTCCACTTCCATCTTTTTTTGTGTTCATGAAACTCCATAAAACCTAAAAGAATGGGGATTTTTTTTGTGTGTAATATATGTAACTAATACAAGGTATTTAAAGCAACTGAAACACGTTAAAACAGCAACAGTGCATTAACCATTAACAAACCTTGTACAAGTGTGATGTATGAAATGTTTTCTAAGTTAAGTAAATGTAAATGCTGTTAAATGTCAAGAAATATTAAGTAGTATTACGTTATGTACTGTATATGTAACATTATGTTATCAAATACAATGTTTCCACTGTAAAAAAAAATTAATACAATAATTAACATTAAGTTCTGAAATTTTACGTAATGTTTATGGCATATATGCTGCGAAATTACTATGTAACGTGGTTATGATTAAGTTAGTTAAAGTTATATTATTATTAGTATTACTATATTATGACACTTTATCTAATATAATGTAAAGTTTAAGACAGTGTACCATCATTAAAAATTTATGCAGCTGGTGAAATACAGTTATATGTAAAGTTGTTATGATATGTAGTGTAAATATATGTTAACTTGTGTTTATATTGTTATGTTGTGTACAATTGTTTATGTAAACATTATGTTATGTTGCAGAAAGAATTAAGTCATGTAAAGTTATATCTAGTGTATATTTTAATCCTTATGTTTGTATGTAATTTTTAAGTCATGTAAGGTTATATCAGGAAATTCGATGTAATGTAAAGTTATGTTATGTTACGCAGAGTCGCAGAACTATACCTGGTGCATAGTATAAGCAGTGAAACCGGTTCTCTTGGTGAGAAGTGAAGCAGCTCTTCCTGTAGGAGCAGTGAGGAGAACCTCTACAGGCTTTTTCATCACTGTCACTACTTTCATTATCTTTTTTCTCCTTGTGAACATCTGACAGCAGACCATTACTGGACCCCTGAGAGTCATTCTGAAAGTCCTCACAGGCCTTCAGCACCTCTTCTCTGTCACTTGTCTGTTGCTCCATGGCCGCCTTAAACACCAGGCTGACCACTGTGGTCTTCCCACAACCCCCCTTCCCACTGATCACAGTCACTGGGTTGGTGCACATCATTTCTGCTGCTCGCACTTGATCGGGGTCTAACTCTATAGTTGAGGGATCAATGTCAAAGTTAGTGGAGTCATTTGAGGAGTCTGAGTCTGAAGTTACACTTTCCTCCTTAATAGTGAGCTTTGTAATTTCATAGCACTGAGAAGAATCACATGTTGTAATTGCTCCATTGTGATGGACTGCGCTTGAAGTATCAGGCTGAGGAAACGCAAGATCCATGTGCTCAACCTTAACCTCCTGAACAATGTCATTTTGTGCTTCTGAAACTGACGTTTTTGCATCAGCCTTAGATTTCTTAGAGAGAGTCATACTGTGGTTTTCCCGGCCTTCGCCCTTAATCTATCCAGTTGAGCTTCACGAAGAACCTCTCTCACATCCAAGTGGATCTTCCAGGGGTCTCCCTCAACAAGGCCCCTCAAGCATTCGGCAATGCCTTTCTCGTAGCCGAAGAGGTTCCGAAGTGCCACCCTGTCACCTTCTCTTTTAAGCACCCCCTGCTCCACAAGGAAACTTAAAGCTTCCCAGGTGCCCAGATGTCCCGTCTCATTCGATATATTCTTCTCCAGCAGCTCCCGTCGGCGTATGTGCTACCAGTGGCTCTGCAGTGTCTTTT